>NW_020954642.1:13541029-13636856 GCF_900497805.2 Vombatus ursinus
TGTGTGTGTGTGTGAACCGGTATTAACTGAGGCATCCTTGAAGCAAGGTGACTGTTCTATTTCTCCCAAATTGAGTTATTATCCTACTGGCCTCAGTAGCTATTCCCATTCTTTTAATGCTTCCTCAAGCCTCTTATTTTACCCCCTTCACCCCACCCTTTCTTCTAAGGATTTCCCCTCAGACTTAACTGAAAAAATGAGGCCACCTGACAATAGCTCACTGTTCTTCTATCTTAACTCATCACAAATCACTCAGACATTTTCCCCCATTATCTTCTCTTTCACTCTTGTCTGAGGTGAAGATATGGCTTTTCTCTTTGTCAAGGTTAACTCTTCTACATGCATAATTGATCTCATATGCTTTCATTTGTGCCAGCAGAGTTTTCCCATTTTGATATCCTCATTCTCTCTTGAATCTTCAATCTCTCCCTGTCTACTGGCTCTTTCTTTATTGCCTATAAATTTCCCCATGTCCTCTACATCCTTTATTAAAAAAATAGCCTCATTCAATAGCATCATCCTTTCTTGCTATGATCCTATATCTCTCCTCTACTTCTTGCCTAAATTCCTTAAGAAAGTCATCAACAGTAGGTACCACAACTCTCTCTCTCTCTCTCTCTCTCTCTCTCTCTCTCTCTCTCTCTCCCTCTCTCTCTTTCATCAAAACTCTGCAATATAGGTCCTGATCTCAAATAAAATTGAAATTGTGTCCTCCAAAGCTATCAGTGCTTTCCTAATTGCTACATTTAATAGCCTTTTTCATAGTTCTTGTCCTTGGTAAAATCACCATGCCACTTGTCACCGTGGATGACATTCTTTTCATGGAGAATCTCTACTCTAGGTTTTTGCAGCACTGCTTGCTCCTGGCTCTTTTTTTACCTGACTACTTTTCATCAATCTTTTTTGTCAAATCCTGATTCACAGAACTCCTGCTAACTCTGAGTGTCCTGTAAGACTCTTCTTAGGGTCTCTCCCTTTTCCCTCTATACTATTTTATTTGGTGATCTCATCATCTTCCTTAGACTAAACTGTCTATGTAGAAGATTTCTTTAACCATATACCCAGCCCTTGCCTCTTTTCTGAATTCCAGTCCTCTAACATCAAGTGCCTTGTGGCCATCTCAAGAAAAATCATGTTAAAAACAGCAGTCATTGATATTTTTTTCTCCTTGGAAATTCTACACTCTTCTGAAATTCCTTATTACTCTGAAAGGTACCAACATTTTCCCAGTCACCCAGACTCACTACCTTGGCATCATCCTTGACTTCTCACTTTTAAGCAAGTCTTCAAATCTAATATTCTATGGATCTAAGTATGTTGATACTAGTGGCTTTCAACAAGCTATTTGTATAGCTACTTTATAGGCACAATACAAAGTCATAGTAGCAGGGAATACACTATATACCGTGATGGCCAGCACATCAGGAATTCGATATATTTGCCAGAGAGAAAAAAATTATCAACACTTAAATAAAAATATGCATATAACTGATAATGTGACATGTAATTTTACTTCACAATATTATTATCAGATAATTATAGACAAGCCCCACAATAATATCCTAGCCCCGCTATCACATGCTTCTACCAAGATAATCCCCTAATCTTATCTTCTACCCATAACTCTTGTTTTGTTCCTATACTAGTCACTGCCCTCATCCTGCCTGTTCTCTCTTATTCTCCTATTCTTCCTCCTTCTTCTCAATACTTTCCTTGAATGAAAAGTTCCATTAAAACCAACTCCCTTTAACTGCCACACCTCATAATGTTGACTCACTTAACATTATGTTTTCATGAGAGCAGCTGAGTTTGGTCTAACACACCTCTTTCAAAAAGTCACTAGGCTCTGAGTTGTTCTGTCCATGGAAGACAGAGGATTCCCTCATAACATCATTTAATCTGTTCAAAATCCAATGAGAAGTTCAGGGTGGTGAAATAAGCCAAGTTGGAAATTAGCCATGTCATTACATTTAATAGCCTTTCTCTTGTGAAAAATTGTCATGGGAACAGAACTCAATTTAAGCATTTTGCTGAAAGAGTGTCATCTCCCTGGTTCAGGTAGATAGGGATGAATCTTCATTATACACAATGCTACCTAGATGAGTACTGGATTAATAAAAACTCATTAAATCTCTCCTTTTTTTTGGAAACTGTCCCAATTCATACCAACATTTAACGGACTTAAAGGGGCTTCACAAATGAATCACTATGTGAAGCAATATCTGAAGTCTGTCCTATGATGCACTTTAACTCATACAAGGGAGAGCTCAAGGTCTATAATTAAAATCTGGGCCCAAGGACACAGAGGGACAAACAGCGAAGGAGAAACGTTTTCAAACAAAAAATTATATTGGTTTTAACAGTAGCAGGTAAAGTTGAATAAAACTGGCTCTCGTTCAGTAGAGAGATCAATCACAAGAGTTTTAGGTGTTTAGCTTGGCTAGAGATGAAAAGAGGATCAATAATGATCCTTCAGAGCACCCACTACAATATTTGAGAGAGAGGATTCTCCAGCTCAACTGGTTGAAGTAAGCCTAAGAACTATGCCTATGATTTTACTGCTATGGGGAAATCCCTGTAAGGAAGCTCCCTCTATCAATGCACATTGGCCCCTTCTAAGTAAATTGTAGTCTCAGAGAGTTCCCAAAAGCATTAAAAGTTTAAATGATTTGGTCAGGGTCACAGTCAATATGTGACTCAGGTATTCTTCAGTTCAAGGTTTTCTTTCTGTCCTACATCATCCTGAGTATAGATTTAGAGTTGTAAGCTACCTAGTCTCCTCTGTTTATAGATGAGGAAACTGAGGACAGGAAGGTCAAAATCACATAGGTAGTAGATATCAGAGCCTGGATATGAACCTTGATCTTTGGCTCCAAATTCCATGACTTTTTCAATGTGCCACACTGAGTTATCTAGGTTCTTGTCTTCTCCAGTCCAGGGAAGCTTGGTAAGGCAACAAAAGTAATTATTTTTATAGAGAGTGGTCAGACTCTCTTTCAGGTATTTCCAGTTCTTTTTCTAACTCTCATTTCACAGGCAAGTTGATATTAGGGATTGGTCAGTCAAATAAGTAGAGGAAATAAATGTGGAATATGGAAGTTTGCAAGAAAGAATGAGGCATGAAAAGAGCAGGAAAAGAGGACTTATCTATAGAATAAAGGCAAGGAAGCTAAGGAATAGCAAGGAGGAAAAAATGGTAACATGTCTAACGAAAACAGAAATGAAGGCTTTTTGGACTAATGCTGAAGCCAAATATTTCCTATGAATGCCTATTCAGAGGTCATGTCCAATAATCTATGCTGAAAAGGAGCATATGTGGTATTCATATTGAAAAACAGAATGGTGTAGGGGAGAGGAGAGTGAATTTGAAGAGCATATACTTGAGTTTGAGGCCTAGCTGTGTTGCTTATGATCTATATAATTGTACAAAAGTCATTTCACCTCCAAACATCTATTTCTTCATCAGTCATATGGAGATAATAATGCTTGCATTTTCTATCACATGGTGTTTTTGCAAAAATCAGTTAAGAGAATGTATTTAATGAGTTTTGCAAACCTTGGAGTGCATTAATGTCAGCTTTTATTTTCATTTACTTTTAATTTCCAGAGAAGACACATGTCACACATTCCTGATAGCATAATCATAGAAATATATACTGGTACAACTAGAAAGGACTTTAAATTTATTGTTTAATATGTTCATTTTACAAAAAGGAATTTGGGACACTCAAAGGGGAAATGACTTGCTAAAAATCAATAGTAAGTTGGAAAGTCAGGATAAAAACTCAGTTCTCTTATCTTAATTCAGTACTCTATCTGCTCTACTTTTTCTGTCTTAATACGAAAACAGCAAAGTCATATCAATCTTTTAGCAGCCCAGCATCAACTTATTTGGCATGTTTGAAATGATATTGTTACAATTATTCTATTTTCTTTGTTCCAGAGATTAGGTACACAGCCGCCCACTAACAATTTCAGAAAATGAGGCTTTCTACCTTAAATACTTCTTGAGATGTGTTGTTTCACTAATTTGAGTATTCCCTCCATCATTGTAAAGAAGACCCACTCCATCCCTGCTTTCATACCCTGAAAAGTTCTAAACCATGTTCCCTTAATTTTAGTTCTATACCTATTCAACATGCAAGAATCCATCCTCTGAGGCATGCATGGAGGGGTGGGGGGTGCAGGTGGGAGTAGGGAACTGAAGAACTATTTATTAAGAGGCTATATGTCAGGTAGTATGTGCCAAAGGGTGTCAAAAAATTCACACAGATTTCAAAGGATCAATTAAAATATATATATATATATATATATGTATTTAAATATGGTTACTTTCTTTTATAAAATCCCTGTGTTTTATTTTACATTATTTTGTTTTGTTTTTGTATTAAAAAAAAATATTCTGAAAAGAATTCATGGCTTTCCCCAGACTTCCAATGGGACCAGGGGAGGAAAAAAAATGAATTCTCTACTCCAGGGAAATGTATATTTCATCATTACTCAAGCTGTCTTTTTGTTAAATTTCTATCACATTGCATGCTTATATACACTTTCTTTTCTGGATATATAATTTCCCTAGGATACACCTTAGTTTGGCACATAGTAGATATTAAATAGTTGATTGATTAATCAAGTCCCTTATTAACCATAGGTTATTGTCATTAATATACTTCTTAAATGTTCTTATCATATATCCTTCTGGTACCCTGCTGGTAAAACACAACTTTTATGTGATGTTCAATCATACAGCATACTTAGAACATTATTAATGTTTAAAAGATGACTTATTTCAATATTCAAAATAAGAAATGCAAACTATCCAAAATCACATGAAAAAGCCTCAAATCCCTTAGAGAAATTAATTTAAAACAAAATAATCTGCTTTCACATTCATCAACTAGTGAAAATATATAAAATATTTAAATTGTCATTTCTCAAAAGATTTGTGGAAATATAGTCACAATTATTATTACTATTATTAGTAGTAGTATGTATGTGTGTCTGTATGTATGTATTACTATACACTCTCATTGAAGCTTTTAATTGGTATAAACAATTCTGGAAAATAGTTTTAACTTAGGCCAGAAAAGTCACAGAAAGATTCACCTACATCAGTCCAATATTCCCATTACTGAGCACATGTCCCTAAAAGAAGAAAGAGAATAAGGAAGGATGTATATATCCCAAAATATTCTTAGTAGGTCTTTCTGTTTTAGGAAAAGTTAGAAACAAAGTGAGTGCTCCTTTGGTATAGCATGGAAAAGATGGTTGCTGAAATGTCTTCTAACAGTGAAATTTTTGGATTTGGGAGTTCTGATTAATTGGGGGGAAAAGTTGTGATATATGAATGTAATTGAATATTGTTTTGCCATGAAATATTAAAACTGATTCGTACAAAAAATAGAAATAATTGATAATACAAAAACTTGTTTGATTGTTTAAAGCAGAATCAGTAGTAAACAATGCACAAGTCAACAAATAAAATCTGAAATAACATGAAAGATATTTTTAAATATAGATTATAATGACAAATCTTGGTCCTGAAGAAAAGATAATTAAAATAAACTTTCCTCCTCTCAATAGAGTGTTGGCATAGCACAGAAAAAGCAAGCTGCATTCTTTCAGCAGTGATTGCTATGTCATTCAGACTGATTCAAGAGAAGAGTCTCTGTGTGAGGTGGGGGACTGAAAATCAAGGTGTGATGATAGTGTAGGCAAAAACAGATAAAAATGGGGAGATAGCTAGATCTCTCTCTCTCTCTCTCTTTTTCTTTCTCTCTCTTTCTCCCTACCTCTATATGTAAAAAAAACTTTCCTTAAAAAGAAAAAAAAAGATAAATGCCTAACTATGTCTAAACATATATAAAAGTTTTCTTTAAAAAGGAAAAAAAAAACTATTCTTTTCCTATTCAAGGAAGGTTTTTTTTTTTTTAAGGTGGGGAAAACTTGACATGAGTCAAAGCATTGTGAGATTTCACAAGCACAATGCAATGTACTCTCTTCCTTCTTTCCATTTCTGTGCCTACCTTGTTCATATAAAGAGTGTACATGTTTGTACATGTGTGTACATGTGAATATATGCAGCAGAGTAGTGGCAGTGGAAGTGAAGAGAAATTAAACATATTTGAGTGATGGTGCAAAAGTGAAATCAAAAGACCTTGGCAAGAGGTTGATTGTGTGAGTCTAGGATGGTTCCTAGGTGGTGAGCCTGAGAGATGGGTGTGATGTTGCTGACTTCTACAGCATTAGAGAAGATAAGAGAAGTAGAAGGTATAGGGCCAAACATTATAAGTTCTTTTTTGGACATAATGAGTTTAAGATGTCTTACTGGACATCTTGTTTGAGATATTTCAAATATCTGCAAGGCAATTGGAGATACAAGATTGGAAGTCAAGATTTGAGAATCTTCAGCTTAGAAATGGCAATTAAAACAATGGGACCTGATGAGACCACAAGTGAAGTATATACAGAGAAAAAAAAATGGCCCAGAAGCAAATTCCTAGGGCATCCTATGATTAGATAATGTTATCTGGAAGAAGATCCAGAAAAAAAAAAGTGACATAGAAGGAGTAGTTAAATAAGTAGAACAAGAACCATGGAAGAGTGATGTAGTAAAAATCTAGGATAAAGAGAGTATCAATGAAGAAAGAGTGATCAACAGTATCCAAGGCTGAAAATGGGTCAAGGAGAATGAGGATAGATAAAAGGCCACTCAAATTGGTGGCAAAGAGTTGCCACCACCACTGCCACCACCACCACTACGACTACTACTACTACTACTACTACTACTACCACTACTACTACCATTACCACTACTACTACACTACCAGTACTACATCATCATCACTATTATAGGAACAACTACAATAATTCCCATTTCTATAGTGCTATAGTCAACTTTAAGAACACATTCCTCAAAAATTCTCCATGAGGAAGGTAATGTCTCCACTTTCCATCAACAGCTCTTCTAAGTTTGGATTCCAGGGTTCCACACAGGATAAGCTGATCACTTAAAATCTCATCATCATGCTGTTTGACTCAGTTTTGGGTACTTAACATCATCCCAACTCCCTCAGCCTCCTCTCTTCTCTGATTGGGAGCCTGAATAATGGAGAAATATAATCCTAAAAAAGCTTACCTTTATAGATGGCAGTGATCTGAACTTTCCAGCTAACTTTCCATTTTCCATTATCAGCTGTGTTTAGTTTGGATTCCATGGAAAATCATGCTCCCAAATGGTACACCTTAATACCCCACACCTTCCTTTTTAGGCTCCTTTTTTTTATTATTATTTTCTTCCCCTATTAAATTATGAATTCCTTAAGAGTAGGGAATTTTTTTCATTTTGTTTATTTGTAACTCTTATGGTTAGTATAGTGCCTAGTATTTAATAGGTATTTAAAATAATAATTATTAAATAATTACTATATTTTTAGGTAAAAGGAAAGTAAGTTTGACAAAAGTTGGGATATTTTCAAAGCTCATGTAGTTAGTGTCTGAGATAGAATTTGAATGGTCTATTGAGTATTAACTATTCAATCCTACTTTCCATTTCTTTAAATGACTTCACTTTTTTATTATTTTATTTCCCCAGTTACATATAAAAAAATAAAATTCATTTTTAAGCCTTTGAATTCCAAATTCTTTCTTTTTCTCCCTTCCCAACCCCCACCCCTCATTAAGAAGGTAAGCAATTCGATATAGGTTATATGTGTATAGTTATGCAAAATGTTTCAATAATAGTTATGTTGAGAAAGAAAACAGAAACAAACAAAAAGAAAACTCAAGAAAAATAAAGCAAAAAAATATGCTTCAATCTATATTGAGACACTATCAGTCTTTCTCTGGGGATGAATAGCATTTTTTCATCTTAAGTCCTTTAGAGTCGTCTTGGTTTATCATATTGCTGAGAATAGCTAAGTCACTCACAGCTGATAATTTTACATTATTGCTGTTACTTTGTTCACAGCACATTTCACTTTACATCAGCTCATGTGAGTCTTTCTAGGTTTTTCTGAGAGAATACTGCTCATCATTTCTTATTGCCCAAAAGTATTCCACCATAATCACATACCACAATTTGTTCATCCATTCCCCAATTGATGAGCATCCCCTCCATTTCCAATTATTTGCCATCAGAAAAGAGAAGCTATAGATATTTTATACATATAGGGCCTTTTCTTTTCTTTTCTTTTATCTCTTTGGGGTTACAGATCTAGTGGTAGTATTTCTAGGTCAAAGGCTATGCATGCTTTTATGGCCTTTTGGGCATAGTTCCAAATTGCTCTATAGAATGCTTGAATCACTTCACAACTCCATCAACAATGCATTAATGTCCCACTCTTCCCACATCCACTCCAACATTTGTCATTTTTCTTTCATGTGCTTTTTGAAAATCTAATTTTTCTGTTGTTCTTGTTGTTGTTTTGGTGAGGGCAATTGGGGTTAAGTGACTTGCCCAGGGTCACATGGCTAGTGAGTGTTATGCATCTGAGGCTGGTTCTGAACTCAGGTCCTCCTGAGTCTAGGGAAAGTGCTCTATCCACTGTGCCACCAGCTGCCCCCAATCTAATAGTTTTGAGACAGTACTTCAGAATTGTTTTAATTTGTAATTCTCCAATCAATAGTGAAAGCATTTTTTCATACATCTATGGATAGCTTTGATTACTTCATTTGAAACTGTTCATATCTTTTGATCATTTATCAATTGGGAAATGGCACTTATTTATATAAATTTGACTCAGTTCTCTACATGTTTGAGGAATGAGGCCTTTATCAAAGAAACTTGCTTATTTTTTTTTTCACAGTTACTATTGTTAACTGTATTTCTCTCTATACTATCCCCACATTTATTCTATTCTCTCTCTCCTTTCACTCTGTCCCTCCTCAACAGCATTTTGCTTCTGATTACCTGCTCCCCCAATCTCCCCTCCCTTCCTTCACCCCCCGCTTCTCTTATTCCCTTTCCCCTCCTACTTTCCTGTAGGGTAAGTTGGATTTCTATCCAATTGAAGTGTATGTTACTTCCTTTTCGAAGCAATTCTGATTAGAATAAGGTCCATTCACTCCCCACCAAAACCCCCCCTTCCCCTCTACTGTTAAAGCTTTTCCTTGCTTATTTTATGTGAGATAATTTACCCCAATGTACCTCCCCCTTTCACATCCTCCCAGTACATTCTTCTCTCAACCCTTAATTTTATTTTTTTTTCGGCTATCATCCCTTGATATTCAACACACAATTGTGACTTCTGTCTATGTATATATATACTCTTTCTAACTGCCTTAATGATGAGAAAATATTTTTGAGTTACAAGTATCATTTTCCCATGGAGGAATATAAAAGTGTAACTTTATTATGTCTCTTATGATTTCTCTTTCCTGTTTACCAGTTTATGCTTCTCTTGAGTCTTGTATTTGAAGATCAAATTTTCTATTCAGGACTCTTCTTTTCATCAAGAGTGCTTGAAAGTCCTCTATCTCATTGAAAATAAATTTTCCCCGAAGGAATATACTCAGTTTTCCTGGGTAGGTGACTCTTGGTTGTAATCCTAACTCTTTTGCCCTCTGGAATATTGTATTCCAAGTCCCTGATCCTTTAATGTATAAGCAGCTAAATCTCATGTTATCCTTATTGTGGCTCCATAATACTTGAATTATTTCTTTATGGCTACTTGCAATATTTTCTTTTTGACCTTGGTGCTCTGGAATTGGGCTATAATATTCCTGGTAGTTTTCATTTTAGGATCTCTTTCAGAAGGTGATTGGTGGATTCTTTCGATTTCTATTTTACCTTCTGGTTCTAGAATATCAGGGCAGTTTTCCTTGGTAATTTCTGTTTTTGTTTTGTTTTGTTTTGTTTCATTTTTTTTAGTGAGGCAATCAAGGTTAAGTGACTTGCTCAAGGTCACACAGCTAGTATGTGTCAAGTGTTTGGTCTGAGGCTGGATTTGAACTCAGGTTCTCCTGACTTCAGGGCCGGTGCTCTATCCACTGAGCTACCTAGCTGCCCCCTCCTTGGTAATTTCTTGAAAAATGATGTCTAGGCTCTTTTTTTTTTTTTTAAGCATGGCTTTCAGGTAGTCCAATAATTTTCAGTTCTCTCTTCTAGATCTATTTTCCAGGTCAGGTGCTTTTTCCATTGACATATTTCAAAATGTCTTTTTTTTTTCATTCTTTTCATTTTGTTTTATTGTTTCTTGATTTCTCATAAAGTCATTAGCTTCCATTTGCTTAATTCTAATTTTTAAGGAATTTTTTCTTCAGTGAGCTTTTGTAACTCCTTTTTTATTTGGTCAATTGTACTTGTTAAGTTTCTTTCTTTAGTAAGTTTTTGTGTCTCTTTTTCCATTTAGCCAATTCTGCTTTTTAAGGTCTTCTTCTCCTCACTGACTTTTTGCACCTCTGTTACCATTTGGCCTAGTTTATTTTTAAGGTGTTATTTTCTTCAATATTTTTTGTATCTTCTTTAACAAGTTGTTGATTCATTTTTCACGATTTTCTTGCATCACTCTCATTTCTCTTCCTGATTTTTCCTTTACCTCTCTTCCTTGATTTTCAAAATCCTTTTTGAGCTCTTCCATGGTCTGAGACTAATTCATATTTTTTCTTAGAGGATTTGGATGTAGGAGCTATGACTTTGTTATCTTCTTCTGAGTGTATATTTTGATCTTTTTTGTCACCATAGAAACTTTCTATGTTCAGATTTTTTTTCCTGTTGTATGTTCATTTTCCCAGCCTATTACTTGATTTTCAATTCTTTCTTAAATTAGGGCTGTGCTTCCAGGGTGGAGAGCACACTATCTCAATCTTCAGGGTTTTTATACAACTGTTTTCAAGGATACTTCTAGAGACCTGGAAGTTTTCAATTCTTCCAAGATGGTAGGATCTAAGCAGAGATGTTTACTACTCTCCTGGCCTGTGCTCTGGTCTGTGAGTGACCACAAGCATTCCTTTCTGTCCCGGAACAGTGAGGAGGGTCCTCCCCACCTCCAATGTGGCCACAAGCTCTGTTCTGCTGTTGCTCCACCTTGCCCTGGGACTCCTCCCAGGATAGTAACCCTGATCATAGAATGGGCAAACCAACAGTATACTGCTTCAGTGCTAGCAAAGACACTTCCATAATCTTCTCTCAATCAGTTGTTTGATACCCTTTACCATCTGTGGGTTGAGAGCTCTGAAAGTAGCTGCTGCTTCTTCTGATTCAGTGTCTCCCAAGGTCTGCTTCTGCTTTGCTGGGGTTGAGACTGTGCTGGTTTGGCCTGGGCTGGGCTCTGCTCCATTCTTCTCTGGCACAACAGACCTTTCCTGCTGACCTTCTAAGTTGTCTTGGGTGGAAAAAATGTTTCACTCTATCTTTTTGTGGCTTCTGCCACTCTATAATTTGTTTACAGTCATTATTTAATTGTATTTGGATGGGTTTTGGGAAGAGCTCAGGTTGAGTCTCTGCCTTTACTCCATTGTCTTAGCTGCACCTCCCTGACTTTACATTTCTTCTTCCTTTTTAGCTCTTTGGATCCCTCCCTTGAAACTGGTTCATAAATGCAGAGGATAAATCAGGTAATTATGTTATTTTTTGGGGAAAAGAGAATTTTGCTGGGCATAAAGATGGTAGAAGTGAGAGTAGGGGGAAAGAGACTTTCAGTCCAGCATTTCCAACCCTATGATTTTACTAAAAAAACAAACAAACAAGATTATATAACCTAGAACATTTAAATGATTTGTTCTTGAAGATCATAGAGGTAATAAGGAGCAGAGCACATTTCCAATCATAATCCTTCAGCTTCAATGGCATTGTTCTTTCCACTACTCTATGTTGACTCTCACTTTTTTCCTACCTATGCTGAGCTATAATCTCCTTTCCAATAGCCAGTGATTTAGTGTACATAAAAATCTTTTGCAAAAATGGAAGTCTCCATGTATTCCACTCTGGATCGACCATTACAAAATCTGCCTCAGTAACTTTGTAGCTTAGAATCATAACTCTCGACCTAGAAAGGAGCTTATAATCCACTTACTTCAAGCACAGTGTCTGGCATATAGCAAGTACTTAATAAACATTTATTGAAATACATTTAAATTAAAATATTATTTTTTTTACTATTTTTATTGCTTTTTTACAGATGAGGAAACTAAGTTTAACATAAGTAATGATTTTTTTTCAAAATTCACACAGCTGATGTTTGAGATGGCATTTGAATTATTTTGTGTGTGTGTATGTGTGTTTTACAAATTTTTATTTTTTTTTAATTTACAGAGAAGGAAAATGAGTGCCAGAGAGTTTAAGTGATTTGCCAAATACTACAAAGGTAGTAACTATCAGAGTAATTATCAAATCCAGAACTTCTAATTTCCACAGCCAACACACATTTCATTGTACTCTTCTGCTTAGTTCTGCCCACTTGAAAAACATTGAAAAAGTCTACCTCCTTTCCCCGTCAAGTCATAGATACCAAGTTTTCATCTACTTTATTTCTTCTTGCATACAAGTTGTTTGATGATACCAGTTGAAAAAAATTCCTGACTGCCAAAGATCACCAGTAGAAAATCATTATCCTACTTTCCTCTTCCAACTTTGACCTGCTGGAAGGAGCCTGTCACAGTTTTTAGAAGACCACATGCATTCTAGTCCAGAGTCCACTGCTACCTGGCTAGCTTTGTGACCTTGGGAAAGTCATGTCTCCTCTTTGAGTTACAGTTTCTTCATCTTTAAGATGAAAGCTTTATACTAAATCAGATTAAGATATCCTTCATTATTAACAATCTGGGAAACTATAATTCTAGGTTCTAGCTCCTCTTTGAAGCCTGTCAGTATCAGTTATTTTTTGCTACCTAATGACTTCTATTATCCAATTCAGTATACACTGGGGATGCCATGGAGTTTGCAGGAGAAGTTGAATCTATAGAAACAGTATAGTACATAACAAATACAAATACTACATATATGAAAATATTGTTAATATTGTCAATAATAATAATACAATATAATATATAATGTGCAATATGTATATAATGTATAATAATATACAAATATAATAATTAATAATATTATGATAAATTTAGGAAGGGACACATTGTTTCTACCTTGGGATGGTGGAGATATGGATAATGTGGGATGGCAGAAGTGAAACTCAGAGGTTTCAGATATAATGTATCAGAATGATCTCACGGCATTCAGGTATAAAAAAGGAAGAGAATGAGGAAAGACTGCTAAAGGCTTTAAATCAACTAAATCTGTCACTAAACAAGCACTATTTCTGCAGAGACTCAGTCGAGCACATGGGTCATATAATATTTCAGTAGTCAATGAACCCAAAGAGAATAGAAACACTTGTCACTTGGCCACATTCAAAAAAAAATATTGAGAGCTGACATTTTTCTAGAAATTAATGTAGAGTTACACCATCACTGCTAAATATTTTAACAATATGTATATAATGGAGAGGAACCCAAAGCAAAACTGCAAAGAGGGACAATCCTTTTTGAGTCTGGGGATTTTTTGTAAATTGTATCAATTAGCAACGTGAGCCAGACTCAAGGACAAGGTCAGCTGCCTCACTCATGTAATAGTGATACATTTTGCAGGTCAATCAACTAATAATTAGAAAACATTCTGAATAACATAGTATGTACCAAGAACTGTGATAATATTGGTGATACAAAGAAAGGCAAATGGCCCCTTCCCTAGAAGAGCTCACAGTCTAATTGAGGAAATAAGTAACACACACACACACACACACTTTGAAAATGAAGAGCTAATGCTGTGAAATTTGGGAAGGGGAACATTGGTTCTCTTGCCCTATGTGTGTGTGTGTGTGTGTGTGTGTGTGTGTGTGTGTGTGTGTGTGTGTGTGTGTGTGTGTGACAGTTTGGGAGTAGGAGAAGGTCTCTGAAAAATATTTCATTGAGCTGAAACAGGAAGTCAGTCAGGGAAAGTAGGAGATGGAAGAGAGGAAGGAGAACATTCTAGGCATGGGGGTAACCAGTACAAATATATAGATAAGAAATGGAATGCCAAGAATGAGAAACAGAAATAAGGGTTATATAGCATCTAAACAACCCTTTCTGGTACATACTGTCTCCAAGGCTGGAAGACTTGAGGTGAGCTTTATACCAGGAGAGTATTTTAGTAGAAGCCCATAATTTTTGTCAGTAAAGGTTTGTCCGAGAATGAGAAGCACTCTATCCACAAATTAGAGTTTTTATATAAATCGGCACTGGAAATTTGAGACTATATAGGGAGCTTGATTTCATATTTGGATAGACAGTAACATGCTGGAATATTGTGACTCATGATCAGTAGATAGTTATTTTCCTAAAGTGCTCATCTGACTATGTCATCTCCCTACTCATTAAAGTCCAGGGGCTCTATATTACTTCCAGGATTACATATCTAGTCCTCTGTTTTTTTTAAAATTCTTTCTAATATCTTCCCTTCCTACTTTTCCAGTCCTCTTAAACTTTATTCTCCTCCATGAATTTAATTATTGAGTTCAATGATTTTGCTTTTCTTCATACACAATACTCCATCTCCCATCTCCCATCTCTCATCTCTATGACTTTGCATGACTCTGTCCAATTCTTTGAATGTCCTCCATCCTTACTTCTTCTCAGTTTTTCTGAATTTCATCAAAATTTATCTCAGATCTCAACATTTGCACGAAGCATTTTTCCCTGATAATTCCATCCACTATACTCAGTTATCAGTGCCTTTTCTTCACAGATTATTTTAATCAATTCTATTTATATCTTTTAAAATGCAACTTTATTGGTATATTTTCTTCTGTAGATCCCAAAATGTCTTCTAGTATGCCTCACCTTTGTGCCAGTGAGCTATCTCATATAATGATACTTAAAATTAAAAAAAGAAAGAAGTTAAATTAATCAACAAATTTTTAAAAAACCATGAAAATTTATGCAACATATATTACCCATTGACTTCTCACCTCTGCAAAGAAATGGAGTATTGATGTCTTCTTTTATCTCATTGTTAAGTCCATGCTTTTAATCTGTTATTTTGTAACAATTACTTTTGATTGTTATGTACTTATTCTTTCTATCTGCATTATTGTACCCACTGTGTATGTTGTTTTCTGCTTATTTCACTCTGCATCAGTTTGTGTAAAACTTTTCATTGTCCTCTGTATTCATCATATACATCATTTATTATGATAACATTTTATTGTGTTCCTATACTACAATGTTATTAGCTATTCCCCAATGAATGATCATCTATTTTGTTTCCATTTAGGTTTTTTAGCTACCACAAAAAAGCACAGCTCTAAATATTTTTATGTATAGGGGGACTCCATTTTTATCAATGACCTTCTTGGGTTAGAATCTAAAGTACCACAAAGCTTTGGAGTTCATTGTCTTTGAGGGTCTTCACCTCAGAAGAGTTCAAAAAGGAATAGACAATAGTATGAGGATTCATTGTCGAGACCTCAAATCATGAGATAGAGTTCTGCAAAATTCATGATTTTCTCAGGCAAACACAAGTCAGTAGTTCACAGTAGATACCCTGTTTCAATTTGTTAAAAGACTAAATAAAGTTAAGTCTACAAAAGCCCTAGAGAACAGTATAACCCCACAAAAAATGCTGCATTTTCTTTGCCCACTGCCTATGGGAAATTAATTTGACTTTTTCAATGAGAAGATCTGGAGAGTATCAGGGAGTCAGGAAAATGGGCTGTGAGAAGGGCTTTTCCACTATTTGTAGACTACCGTTTGGAAACCAATCATAGACCATCCAGAAAGATAATTTGTTGGAAAATATGGATAATGCATTCTGGTATCCTCTTGAGAGACAGAGACTCATGCCAAGACTACTTTTGTCTGAAGGGAATTTGTTCTACATAAAGGGAGGGCTAAATCTTGAAGTCACCCCCTTCCTGTGGCTACTTCAAGAAAACACAGGCTATCTAAGAGCTAGATACTGTGATAGTAAGCCCAGACCATATGAAGGCTCAATAATAAAATTCTAAGCCAGTGTGTTAAATGATACCAAACATGCAGACTGGAGAGTGGTTCTCCAGGCACATAAGATTACCTATTCATAATAAGACTAATATGATGGAGTTTATGCATCAAACAAGTGATGCTCAGTGATGGATTGTAGGATGTATTTAGTATTTTAGTTCAAAATGTGATGCTATATATTTCATATGTCCACTTACTTTGGTCTACTATATATAATTCTGAAATGTACTAATATATTTTATGTAGTAATAGTGGTAACAGCAGCAGCAATGGCAATAATAATTGATTTTTATAATGCCTTAAAGTGTGCAAAATACTTCATATGCATAATCTCAGTGAAACCACACAATAACCCTACTAGGCAATTAGTAAAGGTAGCTAGGTTGTACAATGGGTAGATTGCTAGATCTGGAGTCAAGAAGACTCAAATCCAGTCTCAGACACTGACTAGCTATGTGACTCTGGACTATCACTTAACCTCTGCTTGCCTCAGTTTCCTCTTCTATGAAATGAAGATCCAGGGTTGTTGTGAAGGATCAAATTAAACAGTAATTATAAAAGCACTTAATATAGTGTCTGGCAGATAGCAGGCACTGTATAAATGTTAACTATTATTAATGCCTGATAATAATTACTGATCCATTTTAAAGAAGGGAAATTAAGTTTCTTAAAGATACTTTCTCATGGCCATTGAAATAGTAATTATCATAAGCAGGATTTGAACCCCAGTTCTTTTTATAACAATTCCAGTTCATTCACTTTTCTATGTTAGTGATCAATAACATTGAGTAAAGATTATGCAACATTATTTCATATTCTGTACACGATGCTTCTACTTGTAGTAGTAGAATACTAATATCTGATTTATTTAATATGATTCAATTGTGGATACTAAATATTACCCACCAACGTATTTTCCTTGTGTTCTATTTGTATAGAATAAATGTCTTGGTTATTCTATGTGCCAGTAGTTACATGTTCATTATGTGTGTCTTGAGATGAACCTTGTTTATATAGTAGGATTTGTAAAGACTAAACACACACAAAACCTGGGTGGGAAGTGTGAAGGAAAGTTATCTTGCTCTTCATTTCCCACAATGTCCAAACTTTATATGAGTCCACAGTGTGGTAATATTGATGTTGCCCAATAAAACCTTTGGTGAGGAAGCTCTAGGAGACAAGAAGTTTGAAAATGAAAGTAAGAGCTGCTGGCTTAAGAGTATGGGAGCAGCACGACATAGAGCTGATGTCAGGGAAAAATAACATAAACTGCCCACACAGGGCAGCTACTGTGCTTCCCAGGTTGCTAGGAGCAGAGTGTATAGAGTGCAAGATTTGGAATCAGAAAGATTGGAATTAAAAACCCATCTCAGATGCTTACTAGATATGTAATATAGAAAGGGCAAGACATTTATCTTCCCTCTGCCTCAGTTTCTTCACCTGTAAAATAGGAATAAGACAATCACTTATCTTCCAGAGTTGTTGTAAAGATAAAATGATAAAACATTCATAAAGTGCTTTGCAAACCATAAAGTACCATAGAACTTCTAGTTGTCATCATCATCACCATCCACTTCCTCTTCCTCCTCCTCATTATCATCATTATCCTGAACTCTAAATTATCCAATTTAGGCTGTGAAAATGTGTACGGAATAGAATTGGGTGTTGATAGACATTTTTCTTACTGTTTTGAAATTGTGTTGATTTTTTTTCCCTACCACAGTACTTTTCTTCCATTTTCCTCCCTCTCCCCCCAGTAAGGTTGCTTTTTATCAACTCTGTTTGTATCTTATATATATGTGTATATATATATGTATATATATACACATATATTCATATTTCCTTCATTAAAATTTAAGCAACTTGGGAGCAGAGACTTTTTGTTTGTTTGTTTTATCTTTTAACCCATAACAATAAGCACCAAACTCAATAAATAGTAAGACCTTAATGAATGCTTATTGTCTGATAGAGAAACTCCCCCCTTGCCCATACACCATCCCATAGAGTGTGCTTTTGAAACAGAGAAAAATGGTGAGTCAAAAACAAACATCACAATAACCATATATGTGTCTGCAACATTTTCCACCCATAGTCCCCCATTCTTACCTGAGAAAGGAAAGTGTGTTTTACCATCTTTCCTCTAAAATCAATATTGATCATTTTATTTCATCTAAATTTAAGTTCCTTTTGGTGTTGTTTAATTTTCCTTATTGAGGTAATGTGTATATTTCCCCCTTTTTTCTTTCACTTTCTTTAATTTATAGATGACTGTGTTTCTCTAATGTCCTCATATTCATCACCTCTTATGCCATAATAATATCCCAATGTTTATTTCTTTGTTTATATGTTTGCAGATTTATATGACACATTTTGTACTGCCATTCCACAATCAAGAAACAAACTAGTTTATTAGTTTGTTTTTGTTTTCATGAGAAATTGTTAGCCTTTTTTCTATATTCCCCAGGAATTCCCAAAAAATACTCTAAAATACTGATTGTGTTATATGTTGTGTCTACCCATTAACCTGTGAGTGCAAAGTGACTTTGCCCTTATTGCATGCGGGGATCCTAAAAGAATTTGAAGAGAATTAGATTATAATTTCCCTTGAGGTGTAGAAAATTTAAGCCTTTTTATGAATGGGTTCAGGGATGTTTTATTGTTTCATTCACTCTCTTGGCAATGTGTGTGACCACAGGCAAATCATTTAACTTCTGTCTGCCTCAGTTCTCTCATCTGGAAAATGGGGATAATAATAACAACCACCTTCTTGAGTTGTTATAGAGATAAAATGAGTGATTTATACCATTTCATGTTAAATTATTTTTATGTGTTTCTGGTATGTTCAACAATTCAGTGACACAATAGGTATTGGATGGAGCAATGGTTTGAATATCTATCGCCAAATTAATCACTCTGAATCTGGCAAGTAACGTGAGGGTTGTGGGGTAGAGGGAAAAGAGAGAAATGATTTTATGTTCTATATTCTAACATTGTGTCTGCTACTGGTAGCTTTGACATTCACTTTTCTAAGATGCTCTCCAGCTCAAACATTTTATGTTCTTTGGTCCCTCACTGTTCTAAAATCTCATGTTCTATATGAATGAATTTTGCATATTTTGTTGATGCTATAAAAAAGTAGATTGTCCAATTTATCTTGGCAATGGTGCCAAAATTTAAAACCATAGTATAATGGTACTTCAAGGAGACAATTTGTAAAAGAAAATATTCATAATAAAAATTGTCTACTTTCAGTAGTTAAGAACTTAATTCTTCTCTTGATATTTCTGTATATTCAGATGCAAAGGTTTCTATCATCATTAATTGATGGTTTTTTGGTTAATTGAAGAGTCTGAAGAAAGGGTTAGAAATAGTATGTTACTGCTCTTTGCCTTATCCACATTTATTATTCTCTATTAATTCATAGATTTTCAGGAGTTAGAATGAGAAGGAAACTAAGAGATCCTCTAATAAAATCTCATTATGCAGATTAGGAAGTTCTACTCCTCCTCCAAGAATTAAAGTGACTTTCTCAGGTTCAAAAAGCTAATAAGCAAAGATTTGAATGCAGGTATTCTGATTTTAAATTAAATTATACTTACACATGTATATTTAATTAGGCAGCTATGTAGCACAATGCATCGAATATTGGACCTGTAACCAAGTATATTTTAATTCAAAATTAAGTTAAGACAACTTAGTAGCTGTGTGACATGGGCATGTCATTTATACTCTATCAACCCTAGGTCTCTCACCAGTCAAATGGGGATAATAATGACACCTACCTTCCTGAATTGTTATAAAGATGAAATAAGATAATATTTGTAAGGTACTTTGCAAAGCTTAAAGTACTCCAAATGAAAACTATCATCATCATCATTATTATATCACCCTGTTCTTATCATGTGCAGAATAATGTAAGCAGCTCTGGACAGTATGTTTAAAATAAAATCAGTTCATGAGATGGAATACATCAAGAGATGAATGACCAGTATGATAAGGGAACATGAATCCACTCTGAATGATGAATACTTGAAGTAAATAAGGGAATTTCCCTTTGAGATGTAAATATTTAGGGAGATATTGTAGCTTAAAAATAAACTGAACACCTGCTATGTTGGAAAACTAACTTGTTCAAGTTGAAATTTGATTAACTGTCAGGAATGCTAATTTAAAGAAAGTGAAGCAGGAATAGTGCAATTAGCCAAAAAGAAAAAGGTGAGGGTACAGGCATGAATCACGAAAAATTGTTTTTGATTCATTAAGATCCCAACTTCTCTTACTGGGCATACAGAAAGTACAACTTATTAATGAAATAGTGCACTAAACAGGAAAAATCACATTCAAAGCAGAAATGGGTAATAAATGCTCCCCTACCAGATGATTCTATGGTCAATTAGTATGCAAGTCCTCCATGATGACTTTAGGCATTTAGATCAAGAAAAAACTCTAGATCTGAAAGCAGATTTTATGGAATTGGAATGCTAGCTGACAGATATAAGAAATATAATATTTGTACCAAGGGGAAGTTCTGCCATCTCAAGGTCCTTAATGGGAAAGCATACATATGAGGAATTCTTTGGAAATTGTGTTGCATAGATTTCTGATCTTTGATAAATTATAAAAAAGTACTTGGCCAATTTCCTTAAAATGACTCTCACTTTCAGTCAGTTTTGATTGCATGCAATATTTTCAGGTCTATTGAACAAGTGTCAGAAGGCATCCAAAGAGGTCAAAATCTTCTGCATAAAGCATTTATTGCTGTATGCCATCATTTCCTAATCAAGGATGAGAGTTTCAGAATAAGCTATTCAGAAACTTTCTTGATCTGGAAGTAATTTTGAAAACTATTATCACAACTTTCTAACCAAGAAGTTCTCAAAGGAGAGCACTTCAGTCATGCCTGATTTGGTCAGAATTTTTAAAAAATCTAGAATTATCCTTTTCCATCCCAAGAAGATTCTCAACTAGAATATCCCATTTTACCCTGTTAAATATGATGGGAATACTCAGGCCAGAAAAGAGGTCTCCATGGAACCAAAATGTGACATTTCTAGTGTCATCAGGGTCCATTGCAGGTAGAGACCTCAGCAGTTTGCTTACGTAATGGAACCTCTTTACATGAAGAACATTACACTAAAGAATAGTGATGATGTGTAAGGCCTTGCAGAGACCATGAAATATGCAGAGATATTCTGTCATTTCTTCAATTCTCTAAAATTGGGAGGGGCAGTTTTCAATTGGCTACATACCTGGCCTTGTAAGTATTTTCAAAAAGGCCTGAGTCATCTTTAGCTATCTCTTCACTTCATTCTGTGACTCAATTTCTCATAACATCCAGGGAAAGACTATGCTGTAAGGCAAAAAGTCTTAGGATCTTCTGCCCTCTGAAGGCAGGTAGCATTTGAGAAATGGGCTTTGGGTCTTGGTCTTTACAATTGTTCTTTTCTGTTCTTTATGAAGAGAATGGACTCTCCAATCTTGGGAATTCTAAAGGTTGGGAGAATGAGCCACAAGAAAGCAAGAGTCAAAGTCAAGGACCAGTTTTACAGCCAAATAGTACTGATGCCACACATGACAAGGAATGATACTTAGGGATGCCTTTGGACCCAGCCCAGCAAAAACATTCAGCAAGCAGTCATACCACTTTTGGATACAAATTTGGTGGGACCAATGCTAAATAGGAACAGAACTAATTTTAAATTACTCTCCTGGACATTAATGGAGAATATGCCCATTTGTATTGGGGAAAATTTTTGTACTTTGTTATTGCTATATCTTTGGAGTAAATATCTTTTTGTAAAAGCTAATCAATGTTAGAAGATGAAATAGAAGTACAGTGATAGTCATGGATTCCTAACAATAAGGCAACATAACTAATAG
The DNA here is from genome assembly GCF_900497805.2 of Vombatus ursinus. Classification (NCBI taxonomy): domain Eukaryota; kingdom Metazoa; phylum Chordata; class Mammalia; order Diprotodontia; family Vombatidae; genus Vombatus; species Vombatus ursinus. The sequence continues at coordinate 13,562,885 of NW_020954642.1, forward strand.
GGACTTAAAACAACAAAAGCAGAGAAGAGACGTTCTCCAAAACCTCAGGTTACTCTAGCACCTTGAGGGAGAGATATATCCTAGATGACTCTGGAAGAGGTCCTAGAACACAAATGCTGAACTCGTACGTGGGTATAGGGTTTATGGTGGTAATTCTGGATTCTTAACAGTTATGCTACTGGAACATAAGGTTCTCCCAAGCAAGTGCTCTCAATCTGGAAAACCTTCAAATACAGGCCAGTAAGGTCTTATATTTGTTGCCTTAGAACTAACCTAGGTAATATGTCTGCCACAAGACTGGCCACAGAGTGATGGATTTGTTTATTCAATGTCAAATGTCAAAGCCAGACAACTGAATTGTTATGGGGACTGTGTTCATATCAGTGGAAGAAATGTCTATGGTGATAAGATTAGGTTATTGAAATATAATAAGCACATGCTTAAAATCATGCCAATGTTGATGACAGAATTTACTACACATTTATTGTTTGGATATGAATCCCAGCTCACCATTTGGCCAATACTTTAGAATAAAAGAGAAATGACTATCTAGGTATATTATGTGACTCTTAAATTGGTGTATTTTTACCTTTGTTTTTTTTTTTTAATCCATCACCATTTTTTTTAATTCATCTTCCTAATCAACCCTTATTTGTAACCAAAACACATGCAGAAAGATACACTTTTAAGCAAAGTCATCCAACAAAAAAAAAAATGGCCATGTGCATTTTATATTTTACTTACAAAATCCCTGCCTTTCTACTCAGAAAAGTATCTTTTTTCTTCTTAGTTAAAAAAGCATATTATGAGAGTACCTAGTAGTAGCTTCAGCACAGAAGACAGAGAGAAATAAATAGCAAGTGTTAGGATGTTCAAGTTTGCTGTCAAAAAGTCTAGCTAGGAGATGGATCCCTTCTATACAATCAGTGCCATTGTAAAATACAAGACAACTGATCAATTGAAAGCTATACTATATTAGGTAATCAAAAGTTTAGAAAGTTCTGGGACTATAAATTCTTCCCAGAAAGAAGCCAGGATCCTATAAAAATAATCCATTGCTATCACTAGCTGCAATTCTTTAGCTAACCATAATGGTATCTTTTTCCTTTCTCTTGACTACTAAGGGGAGATTTTTCTCATGAAACATATCTCCACAATGTAAAGAGAAATCAGTTGCAGCAATTGACTGGATACCCATTAGGGAATTAACTGGATAACCATGTGATTGGGAGCATAAGGTTTCAGAAAAGTTAAGTAATGTAGCCCAGGGAAGCTCCTATTTGAATACAGACTGAAGCCAGCCAGCTACCTGTTGAGTGGCTGAAATGACAGGGTCCTATGGTAGGATTCTGATGAAAATAAGAATTAATCTGGCTATACCTCTAGGGAAATGCCACCAAATCTATCATCACCAATAGAAAACAATTTTCTGGGAAAACAAGAAAAGAAAAAAAACATAGGGACCTTTTGGTTTGCTATGTCCCTAAAGGATGGCTCTGGGAGACAGAGCTTATATGTAACTAATCCACAGAAGGGAAATGATAACCCCTATGGCTCTCAGATGTCCATAAACCAAGAACTAAAGCCAAAGTAAAAAAAAAAAATAGTCTTGCCCATAAGCAATAGAGATTCTAGGTGGTGTCAAAAACTTATAGAAGTGCTCATATGACCCAGATAATAATTACACTAACATATGATGCTCTAGTGATAATGGAAAAAAAGATAACATATAGGTGCCTGAGGGTACCATACTGCATATGGGAAGAATGGCAAACAAATGATGTTGTTTTTCAGTCATGTCTGACTCTTTGTAGCCCCATCTGGGATTTTCTTGGCAAAGATACTGGAGTGGTTTGTCATTTTCTTCTCCGGGTAAAAAGGATGAGGATACTGAAGCAAACAAGGTTAAGCAACTTGTCCAGCTAGTAAGTGTCTGAGGGCAGATTTGAAGTCAGGAAAATGAGTCTTCCTGATTCCAGGCCTGAGACTCTATCCACTGCTCAACCTAGTTGTCCAAAAAATGATAACAGTTAATAAAAATGTTCTATAATGATCTACTATGTTAGAACATCATACATTATGTCTCAAGTCCTATATGTTAAAATATTTTATATAAATATTGCATACGGTGCCAGGTATAATTTACAAGAGCTAACATTTTTTTTTTTTTGACTGCAGGAGAGATTTAGTTTCAAGTCTTGATTGTGAGAGGTCTTACATGACAGGCTAAGGAAAGTGAACTTTAGGGAAGAGCAAATCACTAAGTTTTCTGAGAATAATAATGTGATCAGATCTGTTCATGAGCAAGAGTACTCTGTCAATCAGAGAATATAGTGCATGGGCCAGGTGAACTGACACACACTGGGAGAACATTATCCTTGACAATTTTTCTAACAGGAAGGAAAAGGAAGAATAAGAATGATCCCTTGGCGTGTGCCAGCACATTATACCATACTCTATGCCTGTCTGCATTTAGCAGTTTGTGAAGGGTGAAGTGATAGGGCATATATTAGAGTAAGGGCAGCTAGGTGGTACAGTGGATAGCATGTGGGGCCCCAAGTAAGGAAGATACAACTTCCTGAGTTCAAATCTGACCTCACACACTTACTAGCTGTGTCAACCTGTACAAGTTACTTAACCCCATTTACCTCACTTCCTCATCTGTAAAACCAGAAGGAAATGACAAATCACTCCAGTATCTTTGCCAAGAAAACCCCAAATGGGGTCATAAAGAGGTTTTTTTTTTGTGACTGACAAGACTGAACAGTAACAACAACAAAGATTAGAGAAAGAAACCAGTTCAAAAATTAGAATTTTGATATGTTATAATAGAAAAGAAATCGGACAATTAGGTTGCACAATGAAGTCCCGAGTTCAAATCCTGCCTCAGACACTTCCTGGCTGTGTGACCTGGGAAAGACACTTAACTTTTTTCAATCTTAGTTTCCTTATTTGCAAAATGGGTAGAATAATTATGAGAATCCAATGAGATAATATATGTAAAACACTATGAAAAACTTAAAACATCATACAAATATTAGCTATCACTATTATTAATGAGGACTTAAGCTAGGACATTTGCAGTGTGAGTGGAGAGAAAGGAAAGGATATGAAGATAGAGATTTCTATGCGGAATGTGGAGAATTAAGGACAGAAAAAAAGTAAATGTCACTCTAATGACGCATTCTCAATTGGTTTAGAGAATTGTGCTGTTGAAGACACAGAAAATCCAGAATAATGCTATCTATAGCCTGGGGAAATATCCTTGATCATAGGGTTTTCAAATTTCAACTTTTAAAGTATAGATCATTCAGTCTTATCTTTCATTTTATAGGAAATAAGCTAACACCCAGAGGGAGGAAGTGACTTGCCAGGCTTGTCAATTCACAATAAACAATGAGTCTAGACTTATTTATTGATGCAGATTATAGACACTGAAATGGTAGCAACTGTGTAACATGTCTGCAGATTGTAACGATTTAGCATCTACAAGATAGCTGAAAAGAGATGACAAAGTGGCTAAAGTGACATGCAAAAACTTTGTTACCCTTCATAAAGTAGCAGACAAGTCTCTACACTACAAATACAGATCTAAAAATATGCCTGAAGATTCTGGAACAAAATTATACTAGAAACAGAGAATCATAAGTTTTCAAGCTACATGGAAAGAAAAATTTCAAAATATAGATCCTCCAAAGGAAGAAGTTAAAACCATATGGGAACAGGATGAGATACATGCCATCACTGTCATCCCAACCTGCTAGAGAGTAAATCTATAGAAGATGAGGTTTCATCCCAGTTTTCTTATTCAAGCATGAAAAGCAGTCATTTGATCAACTTGTACAATAGTCTGTGGGGCAGCTGGGTGGCACAGTGGATAGATCACTGGAGCCTGGAGTCAGAAAGATTCATCTTTCGTCTGGCCCCATATATTTACTAGCTGTGTAACCCTGAGCAAATGACTTAACCTTCTTTGCCTCATTTTCCTGATCTGTAAAATGAGCAGAAGTAGAAAATGGCAAACCTCTCCAGTATCTTTGCCGAGAAGAAACCAAGTGGGGTCCCAAAGAGTCAGACATGACTAAAAAAGATTAAACAACAACACAATAGTCTACAGAACATAAATTATAAAAGAAAAAAAAAAGCAGAAGAGCTACCTGTCCTTGGGCCCTTTCTAATTGATTCCTATCAAAAATATGAGAATGAGATAACAATTGCAGCATTTTTATGACACTTTGAGGTTTGCACAGTCCTTTCTTTATAACAAACTTGTGAACCAGTTTTGGTAATATCTCTACTCTACAGAAGAGGAAACAAGAGTCATAAGAGACTAGGAATCTCCATGTTCCCACAACTCGTAAGTGTTGGTGGCAAAATTTGAAACTGTATTTCTTAAATCCGCATCTTGCAATTGCAATTATCTTCAGGGACTTCCATGACCCACCCACCCCTTTAAATAGGACATTTCATAATGAAGCTGACATCCATATCTTCAAACCATGCCAACACCATTATCCCTACTCCTTCCCCACCATAGATTTAGAATCTGTCCCAGAAACACCCTGGGTTTTGGTAACTGTGCTTTTAATTTGTTGTGTCTCCATCCAGGACTCTATCTGACTTCTTGGGTATGTTTTAAGTATGTGGTCATTAATACCCTCCAGCCCCAGGCAGCTAGGAGGCATAGTAGATAGAGTACTGGGCCTAGAATCAGGAACATTACTCTTTATGAGTTCAAATCTGGCCTAAGACACTTACTAGCTGAGTGATCCTGGACAAGTCTCAGTTCTTCATCTGTAAATGAGCTGAAGAAGGAAATGGCAAACCACTTTGCCAAGAAAACCCCAAATGGAGTTACAAAGAGTCAGACATGACTGAAATCACTCAATAACTAACCCTCTTGTTTGTCTCTGTCTATCTCTTTGTTTTTGTCTCTGTCTCTCTGTCTCTCTCTCTCTGTCTCTCTCTCTCTCTGTCTCCCACCCACAATGGGACGACATATATAAATACCCAATCTATTAATATTTAGAGAGTACAAAATACACATTCAAAAATTGACATGTGAATAAGGAAAGGAAATAGGACAACTGCCCATTTAGCCATCCATCCATAAAAATCTACTCTGAACAGTTATACCCTGATTTGGGAAAGTTTTGCCAGTGAAGAAAAAGCTATGTTAAGTCTCTAACTGAACCATGTACAAGTAGAAGCCTTGACTGGATTTCTTTTCAAAAGCCCAAGGTAAAGTGTAGCTGAGGTGAAGTTCATAATTAAAAGGTTGACTACTAAGGCAAGATCTTTTCTTTTCTTTTCTTTTCTTTTCTTTTCTTTTCTTTTCTTTTCTTTTTTGTTTTGTTTATTTGATGATAATGACAAATGAAACAGATATCCACAAATTAAAGAGAAAATTCCACCTCTCATGTAATAGTTAACAAAAGGTAGCTAGTTTCTTTGGCTCTAGTCCCTCCCCAATTCTGCCTGTATACCACCATTCTAAAACATGGTTTTCATTATGCCATTCTAATAATCAAAATATATTGCACACAGTTTAAATTAAGTTTCTGGCACTCAAGGTCTTTCATTATCAGAACTTCAACAGATATTTCAAAATTTATTTCTCACAGCTTCCTTACTAAACCTTGTGCTTAAACTAAGTAGGTCCACTCTCTGCCTTATGAGCACCTTGAAAGTCTCTGCATCTAGGCTTTTGGCCATTCCATTTTTCTCCACTCCTAAAATATCCTCCTCCCTCGTCTTCACTTAACTGACACCTATATAGTCTTCAAAGTCCTGTTCATGTCCCCTCCTTAAGTCAATCACTCAGTAATTTACTCCTTTCCAACTTTTGTGCCATAATGTATTATTGAACTACATTTTTTTTTCCTCTTGCTCAAATAGTGCAACCATGTCCAGAGGAAGGGGAAATAAATACTAAATTAAATTTGTATTGTCAAAGCTAATTGTGAGTTTGAATCAGTGGCCCTGGTATAGTTCTAACTATTTATGGAGACTATAAATTTGGTATTTCACCAGTGTGGATGTCACTGATACCAAACAGGTTTAACCTGTACACATCGAGATATCTGTACTCAAGGCCTCAAACATTATTTATGTGTTAGCATGGACAGTAGGAGTGTAAACATAAAAAAAATGTTTTTTAATGCTACACATTTTAGTTGACATTTATCTTATATTTATCAATAAACTATTTTTGTAGTAGGTACTACAAATACATAGATATGTACACTTACACATACATATATACATATATTTGCATATGTATATGCACACACATATACATATATACACTTTTACTTAGAGAAGTGCCATCCAATTCAATGAACATCTTAACCTCAGTTACCAGGAGGCATTTGATTAAGAAAAGCATCTAGAATGGAACACAAGTAATGCAGATCATTTTCACATTCACTTCACTAATAATAGTAATAACAACAACATTTACACAGTTTCTACTATGTACCAGGCAATATGCTAAATACTTTACAAATCTCAACTTATTTCATCTTCACAACACCTCTAGCAGGTAGATGCTATTATCATCCCCATTTTACAGATGAAAAAATTTAGACAAGCAGATGTTAAATGACTTGCCCAAAGTCACACAGCTAGTCTATGTCTTAGGCTGAATTTGAATGTGGATCTTCTTGAATCCAGGCTCAGCACTTTATCCACTCTGCCACCTACCTGTCTCATCTTCCTCCATTGCCTTTTCTGGATATTAATGGAATATTATTTTCTCATAAGGTTCTGTGACTGGAGCTCTAGTTCTTAGAGAGAATTCAGAAATGGGCACAGCAGCTGAAGATCTAGAACTAGCTAAGTGCCTACAAGTTCATTACCAGAAAGTCATTCAGTCACCAGAGCATGAATTTTTCTGATCATAGCCACTTTATAGGCTGTATGCTAAAGGGTTGGAGGGTTATGACCTATATTAAATGAAGGAGCATCCCTTCTGATGAAATTACAAATCATTTAAAAGTATTGAGGAAGCAGAAGTGACAAATTGTTCAGTCTATTGACCCCTGCTGGCACAATTGGTGATTTGCAACAGTCTATGGGGGTGAACTGCTCCCATTATGTTCAAAGTGTAGACAAGTACTTTGATATTAAAAACTGTCACAATTACTTTTCTTTTCTCATCTTTAAAAGTTGCAGTCAGGCTGAGAGCATGTATGCCAAGTTTTCAGCCTGGAGGAAAATTGTGTGGCTGAGTTATAAATACATTGATGGATCCAGCTGGAACTGTCTCTTATAATTTAATATGCAAAAAATAATCTGAGTCATAGATGTAGACAAGTGGCTTCTTTCAGATAAGAGAAAGTCAACTAGCTTTAAGTTTCAATTTTTCAACCGCTTTAAGTTCATTCTCCCAGAGGAGCATGACAGATGCCCTGAGGGCAAATGAGTTCAGCACAGATGTATGTCCCTCATATTTCTATTTTTCTCTTAAGTCTCATTTTTTTCTTTTTTGTTTCAACATCACTTGCAAAGCCTACATCTTTTTTAGTTCATAATATTGCAGTCTGTTTACCAGATTTGTAATCAAGGGAGAATTCTGTGATATCCTTCTTTTTAAAGGGAAAAATCAGTTTAGACTTATGAGAAGTAGACACAGAATCTCAGAGTATTTGATTGGGTAGGGATCTTAGAAGTCATTGCTTTCCACCCCTTCCTCTGATGTTTGAGAAAACTGAAGCCCAGATAGGGGATGCAACTTGCCCAATGTTACATAGTAACAGCTAAGAAGACTTGGTCTTTTAACACCAGAGCCAATGGTCTACTACAATAAACTTCTCTTCTGGTTTTCTGATGCAATCTTAAAGGCAGTTAATTGATGTATTGAATTAATGCATTAAAATTATGCTTTAATGCATTGAAAATTATATTCTTAGACAGAAAACTACTTTTCCAATGAACTTTCCCCTGATGGTAGTTAGAGAGAAACTGAGCATAGGCCTTCATTAATAGCAGAAACATACAAGGAAAAAGTCCAATACTGGAGGCATCCAGCAGAGGACATTGCAGCACAGAGAATGGAGAAGAAAGAACCACAGCTCAGTAGAGAGTACAGCTTATCTGATGACATAAACAGAAAGTACATGGACAACTCTGCACCATAATGTAAGTTGTCCTGGAGATGTGTAGGTGTTCCGGCTGTATGCATTCCCTACAACACATGGGCCCCACTATATACACTTTATAGTCACACGTGATTATAATTCCTGCTTGTCCAATAACCTCTGGAGAATGTATCCTTCTATGCACTGGGTGAATTTTTTGTGTCTCCTATCTTGCTATGAAGTTTACTTTTGCATAGAATTGCGGTGTTTACTGGTTGACTGGTAAAAGAAACACATTATTGGGGACTCAGTTTTGAGTAGATGCTGAGCTGTACCCACACTGTATTCACCCAAATGAGGTGTTGGTAAAGGGGCAGTTTTTGATGATGTACAATTGTATATAACAGTCATCTGTATTTGTGCCTTAATGACATCACACACACACATATTTGACTACAAGATCTGTGAGAGTAAAGTCTGTTCCAAACAGTGTAGTGTAGTATAGTGTGTGTGTGTGTGTGTGTGTGTGTGTGTGTGTGTGTGGTGATGTTGATGCTGATGGTGGTGGTGGAGAGAAGGACATAAATAAAAACATGAAAAAAAGACAACGTAAGAGGTGAGTAAAAGTTCTATAAGCACTTTAAGGATGGAAAGGACACTTTTATATGAGGGTATCAGAGAAAGAATTAGACCCTGAGTGAGTCCCTGAACAGAAAAGATTTCAAAAGAAGTTGGGACTAAGGAGTTCGTTGCAGATGTGGAAATATGACTTCTTATTTTTATAAATGTTATAATTATTAGGTGTATAGTTATGCCCACCCAATACCAGCTTGTTTGGAAAAATATAAGACTTCAGGCAAAATGATGTTGTGGAGAGAAATTAATTACAAAATATGATAGAAATTGCTAATTGGAAGAAGAAGAAGAAGAAGAAGAAGAAGAAGAAGAAGAAGAAGAAGAGGAGGAGGAGGAGGAGGAGGGGAGGAGAAGAAGAAGGAGAAATATTTATATGGTGAATTAAAGTTTGCCAATCACTTTATATATATTATCTCGCTTGATATTCACAACAATTCTGTGCTGTTATTATGTTCATTTCACAGATGAAGAAACTGAAACTGGAAGTGACTTTCCCAGAGTCACACAGCTAAGAAGTGTCTGAGGCAGGATTTGGACTCAGGTCTTCCTGACTCTAAGTCCAATTCTCTATCCACTATGCCACTTAGACACCTAATGACATTGGGATTTTCAGCTCAACAGAAGAATACTGAATGAAAGCAGTTAATAAGATACAGTAGGCTATTGGAGATTCTGACAGTTTTAGCAAGGTCTACCAATTTTCACTTCACTTCAATTCAATTTAACCATTAAGAATTTATGAAGTGCTAACTATATTCATAACACTGGGGACATAAAGTTAAAAAAAAAAGTGATCCTTGCCTTTAAGGATTCTCAGGGAATACAGATTATCATGATAAAGTAAAATTACTCCTGCATTTGTAGTAGAAAGAACTGTGTTCAAATTCTGATCCTGAAGCTCACTCCTTGGAAGACACTCAATAAGTCATTTAACCAGTCTAGACCTCAGTTTCCCATCTATAGAATTAAGGAGTGATTAGTTCACCTTAAGAATCTCTTCCAAATGCTCCACTGAATATGTACATAGATAATATGAAATAATGTGAGGAGGGAAGGAATACTAAGAATGGTAACAGGGAAGATAGCTTTAGACAATTTGAATTGTTAGGGACTAGACTTGTAAGTACTCTGATATAAGGAACTGCAGAATAAAAAAATTCAGGTTGGCACCTTCTCTGAAACTCAGTGTCTTAGAGAGCTTCCTAGAATATCAATGGTATAAATGACTTTCCCAGAGTCACACAACTAGTATGTATCAAAAGTGAGATTTAAATCCTTACCAACCCGGTTCTGAGGATGGCCCTTAAGTCACTACCCACACTGCTGATGAGGATGGGAGCTAGACCCCAAAAAGGAAAAAACTCTGGACTTTCCCACATGGCCAAATCTCTTGTGTTTGCCTGAGGCTGTAGTCCTATCAAATGGTCTTTCGTTGTGGCTACACTCAATCTCCCAATTCTGTTACCCTTGACCTAGCCTTGCCCTCCATTGTCTTACCTCCCTATGGCCCCTGGCCATTTTCCACCCTTAATCCTAGCTAGGCTCCATTCCCTCCCAGGTGTTCTGTTCACTCCAGCTTACTGGCCGCTCCCATTCAGATCTTCCTCAGACCCCTCCTCCAGTCACTCCCAAACTAATTGGCCACTCCTAGCTCTCTCCTACTGTCTTTCTGTATACAAGGTCCATTTTGTCTTCATTAAGGTGCTCAGATTCTTAAAATCTAGCCACTGCTCAGATTTTTACAATCTAGCCAATAGGTCACAGGTGCTCAGATTCCTTAAGAGTCTGGCTAATATGGTGGATCTTTAGTAAACCTTGTCTTTGGCTGAAAGAAGGCTTGGGTCGAATTCTTTCAGGCAGGACCCTCTTGTTGTGATTTTGGGGTCCCAGCACCCATAAGCCTCTAGACCTCATCACTACCTCTTGTAATTTAAATTGTAATGTTGAGATCCAAATAGACTTCCTCTTGGACACAGGGAGGACATTGTTTCATTGTTTGTAGTTCCTAAACAGAACTATCTATTCTATCTTGAATCAATCATTTGCAGGGAAGCAGATAGAGTTGAATGGTAATATCTATGCATATTGTACTTGTATTCCTGATTTATTTATTGTTGTCCTGATCTATATGTCACTACTGGACCCAGATGGCTCCAGAGGAGAAAGTGAGGCTGGTGACTTTGCACAGCCCTCCCTCACTTAAATCCAATTCACTTGCAAGTCATGACATCAACTTCCTGATGTCATGCTCCTCTTTAAGAATGAAGGGCAAACATCAACAACTTGTATTCTTCATGTCTAATGGTAGCCTTTAATATTTCCCCTGTATAGCAAGAAATATTTGTTCTAGTAAAGTATATACTCTAGGATGAAAAGGCCTCTGAGCTCACTTTGACAGAAGTTCATAATGTTTATTCTGAATCCCTGTCCTATCACACTGTCTTTTCTTTTCTTTTTTCTTTTCTTTTCTTTTCTTTTTTTTTTTTTTGAGAGCCTGAGAATAATAGCTTAGAGTTGTCCCTGGCACTCAAACTTTCCCTTGAGTATAAACCTTCTCTGGCTCCTCGCAACCTTACTGATTCTGGATGTCTTACCTTATACTTTGACATTTATTATTCTTCTACCTGGTTTGTTCTGACTTTTTCCCCCTCAATGACTGTCAGTAGCTGGATAGCAAACAAAGAAATACTGTCTAAGTCTTATTTCTAAAAATGAGTCCTGGGATAACACTATTGATCACAACTATGGTACCTGAAACTGAGTAGACCCTATTACACAAGTTATCTTATGTTTAATAAACATGATAACTCTTCATAGGACTTACCCTAGATTCTACCTCCCCTGGAAATTAGGAATATATCAGCATCTCACAATATATACCATGATAGTTCCAAATAGTTATATGGGCTCAGATATAAAAGGTGACATCATAAACAAATTAGAGAATCAAGGAGGAAATAACCTTTCAGAAGTTTGGTAGAGCAAAGCCCCATTGTTACATTGGGGAAATACTGGAGGATATCACAGGACACTGGGCACATGATAACATCATGCATAAATCCATACATGTAATCTTACCTGCTTCCCTAAAATGAATTAATGAATGGTAAAAGCAGAGGAAATTTCTGGGTAGGAATGATAAACATTGGAAGAATGTCCTTCCCAAGGCTTAGCAAAAAGACTAGCACATAGTAAGTGCTTAATAGAGGCTTGTGGACTAATTACCTTATTTTTCTCTTTTCCCTCTATTACTTTCTCACTTGGTGATTGCATCAGTTTTCATGAGTTCAATTATCATCACCATATAAATATTTTGTTCTGATCTATTTTTCTAGCTCTAGTCTTGCTTCTGAGTTCTAATATGTTACTTTTTTTTTGCATTGAAGACTTTAATAATATAAGACTTTAATAATATAAGGCTAACAGTTCACTAACATTTTAGATACTCTTAAAACCTCAATAATGAAAATATAAGAATTCAAAACCTTTTAAAATGGGAACAGAGATTTTGAGCAGCAAGCAAAAATAAAACTTAGCAGAGGAAGGAACAAGGAACAATCCAAGCTCCTCAGCCAGTCAGCATCCACACAGACATTAGCAGTGTCCTTGGCATTTTGCTTCCCTGAGAAAAGTTTCTAAGAATAAACAACCAGGAGGAACAGCTTGCTCATCTCTTCCTATGCTGGCCCAAACATATGTTATCGAAACTTTTCCCTTTTTAAAAATATCATTAACAACATTAAGGATAAATCAGGCATTTATGGGTTTAATTATTCAGTGTATTATATTTTAATAATTTATTAATAATCTGTATTTGACAAACATTTTTGGAGAGTGAAGAAGGCTATAATAAAAAGATTAATTGGCCTCATTAACATGCAGAATGCAATGAACCTGCTTTGGGCATCCACTGGGCAGGGCACATTTATCTTCTCAGGGAGGATTAAGAGACAGTGCATGGCTGAGTTATCAGGAAGAATATCTTGTGGAATTGGGGAAGAAGGGGTGGCTTATGTGCTTATAATTCTTGCTTTTCTTTCAGGTAAAAACAAAGTAATTCCACTAAGCAAAGTGAAGAGACATTAGATTGGGAGTAAAAGGAATAGCATTTGGATTTTAGCTTAGCTTCTATATGACCATAAGCAAGTCACTTAATTCTGCAACTCAGACTATTCAACTGTCAAATGAGGAAACTGGACTAAATGGTATCTGTGGTCCCTTACAGATCTAAATTTCATGATCTTAAGTAGTGAATGGAGGGAACTCATTTCACTGGGTTTACTGTCAATTGGCAAATTGACAGTGCCAGATGTGTGATCTGGCATTCCTTCCCTTTTTCATCCTGGAAGCCCTAGGATTGGACAAAATCTTCCATCTGCTTTGAGGAAATGGAGAAGAAAATCACAGTAGGTGTCAGCCCTCTATTTGGGAGAACTTGGTTCTTTCTCTCTCTGGGTTGCTGAAGAGCATCAGGGTCTTGACTGAACATTTTATGGACTGATTTCTATTCTTCAAAGGGATAGGAGAACTTGAATTAGGAAGGAAATAAGGACATAGTCAGTCAATAAATATTTAATAAGCACCATTTATGTGCCAGACACTGTGCTACGTACAGAACAGACTAAAAGAGATAAGGCCAACAGTTCACTAACATTTTAGATACTCTTAAAACCTCAATAATGAAAATATATAAATTTAAAACCTTTTAAAATGGGAACAGAGTTTTTGAGCAGCAAGCAAAAATAAAACTTAGCAGAGGAAGGAACAAGAACAAAAGAGATAAAAGAGATAAAAGATAACCTCTGCCCTTAAGAGTTCACCATCTAATGGGGCAAACAACAAGCAAACAAATATGTATTAACACTTTGTGTACAGGATAAGTAAGAAATAAATAAAGAACAGAAGGCATTAAAATTAAGAGGGGTTGGAAAGGCTTCTTGTAGAAGATTTTAGTTTTAGGCTTAAAGGAAGCCAGGGAAGACAAATGGGAAATGTAAGGAGAAAGAGCATTCCACATAGGGAGGACAGCTGGAGAAAATGCCAACAGCTGAGAGTAACTTGTTTGTGGAACAGCCAGGAGGCCGGCATCACTTGCTTGAAGAGTATATGTTGGGGAGCAAGGTGTATAAAGACTAGAAACATAGGAGACGGCTAGGTTATTAAAGGCTTTGAATGCCAGAGTATTTCATATTTAAATCTGGAGGAAATATGGAACCACTAGTTTTTTATCAAGTAGGGGAGTGGCATGAACGGGGTTATGCTTTAGAAAAATCATTTTGGTGGCAGAATGGAGAATGGATTGGAATAGGGAGAGACTAGAGACAGGCTGATATATCAGTAAGCTATTGCAATAGTAAAAGTAAGAGATAATAAATGTTCAAACTAGAGTGGTGGCAGTTTCAGAATAGAGAGTGATGGATATTGGAAAGATGTTGCAAAGGTAAAATCGACAAGCATTGGCAATAGATAGAATGGAGGGAGGGGTTGAGAGATAATCAAGCATCAACTATAACACCTAAGTTGTGAGCCTGGGAGACTGGAAATAGGCTGTTGCCTTCTTCAGTAACAGAGTAATTGCAAGAGGGAAGTTTACAGAGAAAATAATTAGTCCTATTTTTACACGTGTTTAGGATATCTACTGGATAGTTTGAGATGTCAGAAAGGCAGTTGGATTTGTGAGATAGAGGCTAATAGAGACCTTAGGGCAACATGGGGAAATTTGAGAATCATTAGAAAAGAGATAGTAATTAAATCCATGGAAGCTGATAAGATCAAGTGAAGCAGTGTAGAGGAAGAAGACCCCTGTTCCCCCCAATACAGAAACCTGAAGGAAACCTATGGTTAGAGATTATGATCTAGATCAGGGGTGGAAAACCTGAGTCCTTGAGGCCTCATGGCCTTCTAGGTCCTTGGGTGTGACCTTTTGACCGAGTCCAAGTTTTACAGAACAAATCCTTTTATTTAGGGGGTTTGTTGTGTGAAGTTTGGATTCAAAGGGCCTCATTTGAGAAACTAGAGGGACACATGTGGCCTTGAGGCCACAGGTTCCCTATCACTGATTTAGATCTTAGTCTCTAACCATAGATTTAATAAACATAACATTTAATTAATTCTAATGAAGTAATTCACTTTTCTAAAAGTATCTGCACCCATTCCTTCTGCTTCCTTAATGCCCATTCATATCTCAACTCAATACATTCTGACTTGTGATCTTACTAATTTGCCTAAAACTAATGTCTATAAGGTCAGCAAAAGTGGTAATTGTTAAATCTGATGGCTTTTTTTATTAATTTATTTTGATTTATCAATAATCACATCCATATGCCTTTGAGTTTAAAATTTTTCTCCCCCTTCTTCCCCACCACCCTCCCCAAGATGGTACACAATCTGAGGTAGTCTATATATTTACACGCATATTAAACATATTTTCACATTAGTGATATTGTAAGTAAAAATTAAAACCAATAGGAGGAACCATCAGAAAGAGGAAACAAAACTCAACAGAAGAGAAAAAAAATAGCAATTCAAATTCCATAGTTCTTTGGGTGTGGATAGCATTTTCCATCACCAGGTCTTTGGAGATGTCTTAGATCCTTGTATTGCCAGGAAGGGTTAAGTTTATAGGTATTAGTCATCATACAACGTGGTTGTTATTGTGTACAATATTCTCTTGGTTCTGCTTACTTCACTCAGGATCAGACCATACAAGTCTTTCCAGGTTTTTCTGAAGTCAGCCTGTTCATCATTTCTTATAGCACAATAGTGTTCCATCACATTCATATACTGCAACTTGCTCAGTCATTCCCCAATTGATGGGCATCCTCTCAATTTCCAATTCTTTGCCACCACAAAAAGAGCTGCTATGAATATTTTTGTACATGTAGGTCCTTTTCCTGTTTGTGTGATCTCTTTGGGATATTGGATTTTTTTTTTTTTGTACTTTACCCACTTTACTTCACTACAGTACTTGGCCTTCTTTATTACACCCTTCATCTTTTTTTTTATAAGTTGGCTTTCTTCTCATTTTCTTCCAACCTATCTGCCTGTTTCTACTCATTCAATTTTGTTGTTCATAATCTATGTCCTTCCTTCTCCTCTTATACTTCAGGGTACTGTCCTGTTCTATCTCTTATGTTCTTTCTTGTTGGTATCAACACCCATGGATTTCCCATCATCATTTTTATTCAAATGATAGATCTATAACCAAATCTTTCAATGTGTATACACACATCAACATAACCACAAAAGAATTCATTATTTTCCCTCCAAAGTCCACCACTCTATTTCTGTTGAGGATACAATCAGATTTGAAAATTTGATATACTGGAAGTCATTCCTCATTCTTCAACTCTTATAAGTCAAATTAATTGTCAGTTCCTACCATTTCAACCTCCTAAATATCTCTTGAACCTATTTCCTTCTCTGCCTTAACATGCATACTGCCCTATTTGAAACCCTTTTCACTTCCTGATTAGAACATAGCAAAAGCCTCTTAATTAGTGCCTTGTCTCCTCCCTTTTCAATTTCTGTCCCATGTAATTCCCACATTGACATTTCTAGGTTGCCTGACCATGTTATTCTCCCTTTCAAGAAGCTTCAGAGGCTCCCTTTTGTCTTTACAATAAAAATACTAATTTATTCATTTGCCATTTCAAAATCTGGCCCCAACAAATCCAGACTAATTTCATATTAGTATAAATGTTAAATTCTAGATAAATTAGTTCACTTGTTATTCCTAATGCAAGCAATTGAATCTGTTAACACCACTTTTTTAAAACTTATTTTTTTTTCTTCCATGGCATGAATATTGTCACTCCTTACCTATCTCTGTTTGAATTATATTCTTTCAGTAAGATTTGTGGAGGGAAAGGGAGGATGTTGCTGTAAAGTACTGTATCAATCAAGGAAAATCCTGATAAAGTTGATGTTTTTCTGTCACTCTGATAATGTTGAAGATGTGAATCTTTCTTTGGAAATACTTAAAATGTCCACTTCCCTATGAAGCCTGCATGCATACTAGCACCTTGATGAAAAGATGAGAGCACATGGAGAATTAATGATAATTGACTGTCTGGGGTTCAGTTGAATGGACTGTCATTAGAGGAATCACCCTTTTTTGTGATCTATAAAAATGAGCTGAAAATCAAATTCTTTCTTCTTTCAACCTCTCTTTTCACATTTTCCTATTCAAATGATTAGTGTCCCGCAGAAAAGACCTTATTTTACTTGGGGGGGAGGGATATGTATGCAAGCCCAAAATGGCTGTTGTGCTCATCCAGTTTCATACTCCATGAATTTGTACAGCCTGTCTTATGTCAGTAGCCCATGGAATCTCCATGAGCTCACCAATAGTTTCTGAACACCAGTCAAAGACTAGAATTACTGAGAATAAACTTAACGAGCCTAAGAGATGGCAGCAAGTGGAGATGTGATATAGGTTCTCTAAAAAAAAAAAAGTATATGAAAGTGCTGCAATTTCTTCTTTTTCATATATCCTGAGAAAAGAGATTTGAGAGTAGGGGAGCCAGTTAGGGAGTCAGTAACATTTATTGAGCACCTACTGTGTGCCATACCATGTAGTAATGCCAAGGATACAAAAAGAGGCAAAAGACAATCCCTACCCTAAAGGAGCTCAAATTCCAGTGGGGGAAACAGCAAGCAAACATGCACAGCTTAAAATAATGATAGCTGGGATACTGAGGAGTTTTATGCAGAAGCACATGGCAGAAAAAAAAAAACCATGAATTGCCTCAGAGATAGTCCCAAGTTCAAGAATTCCCAAGTTTAAAGCTCAGGAACAGATCTTCTGGAGAAAATGTGTGTGTGTGTGTGTGTGTGTGTGTGTGTGTGTGTGTGTGTGTTTGTGTGGACCTCTTAGGTATTTCTTAAGAAGCATGTTGTTTAGAGAGAAAAGTCAAAGAATGATTCAGATAGTGAATGTTCAATGGGAAAGAGATGGCTTGTTCAGAAGCTTCCAAAAGGATATTTACTGTGAATAGGGTAGGGCTTGTCTAAACTATAGGGTAGTACTGTGAATCTTATGGGCAGCTAGATTAGATTGCCAGGCCTATAATCAGCGAGACTTGTCTTCCTAGAGTTCAAATCCAGCCTCAAATACTTATTAGCTATGTGACCCTGGGCAAGTCACTTAATCCTGTTTGCCTCAGTTTCTCATCTATAAAATGAGTTAGAGAAGGAAATGACAGACTACTCCAGTATCTTTCCAAAAAGAACTCCAAATGGGATCATGAAGAGTCAGATATGAATCATATGGGGACTGTGTGAGACTCTGGGGACAATACATATTCTTTCCTCCTCAGATTACACTACAGATCATTTCTACCTTGCTCCAGAAAAGGAAGCTCACTCTAGCCCAGGGATTCAAACAGTTGAAGTACCCTCTACCCCTGTGGCCTCTTCCTTTGGTGTATAGCTCCTCCCAAAAAATCCATTTAGTGAGCTCCTAGGTTAACCATGTCTTATGTCTCTCCAGGTTTCAATTTGGATTTTCTTCACCATGCACAAGTAGTGCGTGGGATATTCATTCCCCCACCATCTTTTAATCTTTCTTTTAAGTACATTATTTCCCCATTAGAAAAAAACTCTTAAAGAGCTGAGACCATCTTTCTGTTTTAATTTGTATCCCCATAGCTTAGGACAGTACCTGGCACGGAGTTGTTGTTCATCCTTCATTTTCAAAGAGGATCAATGACATCACAATGCTGAGGTCAGGGTACAGTGTGTTTGGCTGTGGCTGATTAGTCCAATGTGAGTCAGGAAGGCTCTAACACAGGTTGGACACATTAGGGATAGAGATATCTGGATTTACACAGCTTACATTTCCTTTGTGCTGCTGCTATTCTGACTTGTTCATGGATTACAGAGCCTTCTTTGATGCAAGTATACCATGCTGGACAGTACTCTGCCAGCATCTCACATGTCTCACCATTGATACTAAAGTTCTTCAGAGAGACTTTGGCACTGCCTTCTTTTGAAGTCCTTGTGAGCACTTGCCTTGTGCGAGTTCTCTGTAAAATAGTCTTTTAAGTAAGTTAGCATTTGGAATTTGACTCAATGGAGTTGCATGCTCTAGAGTAGAGTTTCAATGCTTGGCAGTTGGGCTCAAGACAGGAGTTTGGTGTCTGGTACCCAATCTTGCCAGGTGATCTTCCGAATCTTCCTAAAACAATTCAAATACAAGTGGTTCAGTTTTCTGGCATGGTGCTGATAGACCATCCAGGTTTCAGAGTCATACAGCAGTGAAGTTGGTACAATGGCTCTGTAAATGTTCCATTTGGTAGGCAGCTTAATATCTCTTCTCTCTTCCACACTCTCCTGGAGTTCCCCAAACACTGAACTAGCATGCATACATCAACTTCATCACGTTTTTAGACATCCCTGGAAAATAAACTGCTAATGTACATGAATATGAGGGCAGCTAGGTAGTGCAGCAAATAGAGTGCTGGACTTAAGGTCGGTAAGATTCATCTCTGTGAGTTAAAATCTGGCCTCAGACACTTAGTAGCTGTATGACCCTGGACACATCAATTGACCCTCTTTACCTCTGTTTCCTCATCTGTAAAATGAGCTGGAAAAATAAAAAGGAAAACCACTCCAGTATCTTTGCCAAGAAGACCCAAACAAAGAGTTAGACATAACTGAAAATGATGGAACAACAAGTGAATTTATATATAGCATTCAAAATTCTCCATTTATTGTAATCAAAGATTCCACGTACGGATAGTGTGGTACTAGCTGGTGAAGGATCTCTGTTTTCTTGTTGATTGTCAGGCCAAAATTAGCATAAGTGGCAAATAATCAATCTATACTGTTTAGAATCTCAGCCTCAGAGGCTAGATTGAGTGAATGTCTGTAACTCTCTCTCTACTTTGTCTTGACTTATAACTTTTTCAGGTTACTTTACCTTCAGTGCCACAGCTGATCTTCATGCCATTTTCATCCTTGTTGAAGGCATCTGACAACATCACTGAAAATATCATGCTAAAAAGCATGGGAGCAAGGACACAGTCCTGTTTCACTGCATTGGAGCCTGGGAAAGTATGAGAGCATTGCCCTTCATCCAGAAACCATGCAAGCATTCCATCATGAATGATGAACTCTGGACAACCAACTTTTGCCATGATCTTACACAAGTTCTAATGATTGATGGTATCAAAGTCTTTGATCAGGTCAATGACCACTGTGTACAGACCTCCATTCTGCTGCTGACATTTCTCTTCAAATTGTTGGACAACAAATACTATATTGACCATACCTCAGCCCTTTCTGAAGCCACACTGGCTCTTGGACAGGTAATCATCTTCTAGGTGAAGGATCAGCCAATTAAGGAAGACTCTGGCAAGAATCTTGCCAGTAAAGACTAAGAGAGCTATCCCCCCGTGATTGTAACAGGACAGCTTTTGTTTTCCCTTTTCCTTTATAGAGATGGACAATGGAGACATCCTTGATCTCCTGGGGGATAATGTCCTTTTACCATATAGTCCAGAAGATTTCAATCAGCTTCTATATGAACAGTGGACCCCCCTACCTTGTAGATCTCTGCTGGAATGGAATTAATGGCAGGCACTTTGCCACTTGAGAAGAACCTGATAGCATTAATACATTTCTTCAGTTAGGAGTTCAGCTAGGGAGAGATTGAATACAACTTGAGACATAAGATCAAAGGATTCAGCATTGGTTGATGATAGTCTGTTGAGAACACTATGAAAGTGTTTGAATCATCTCTCCAGGATCATGTCCTTATTGATCAGTGTGACTCCATCAGCACTGAGTAGTTGAGATGCATCAGAGGTACTTGACTCATAAATAGTTTTCAGGGCATCATAGAAGCATTTTAAATTGTTTTTGTCAGCGTAAAATTGAATATCATCTGCCTTATAACTGAGCCAAGAATCCGGCATCTGTCTAAACTTCACTTGCTCTTTATTTTTGATGAAGTTAAACACTATCTTCTTAGAGATGGATAAGCTGTCTTGCTGTAAAAATTGTGTGTCTCATGGTTTTCTCATCTCCAACATTGTCTTTTACTTACCTAAACATAATAAAATGTCATTGATGTACCCTTAAAGCAAACACTGGCATTTAATAGACTATGTCATTGTAAAGAGAAGAGACAGACAGGATGTGAGAGTGGTGAAGGCGATGGGTGGTGCAGAATGCTGGACTGATTATAGACTTAACCTCTCCAAGCTAAACATTCCATTGAACAAAAGCAGTGGTCCCAAGGCAACACAATTGCCAGGAGACTCAAAGTCAACAGATTAAAGTATTTCATCATGTGTGAACTGTTCATTGATGACCTAGATGGAAAGTTGATTGAGCACACAGTAGCAGAGGAGCAGAAATGGAGTAGGCAGTTTTCAGAGACATAATATACAGCGTAACATCTGCTCATCTGGGCCAGAACTCTCACAAACATCAGAATTGGTTTAGCAAAAAATGATGGGGGATATTCAGAAGTGCTAAGTGAGAAACAAGGACTGGCACATAGTAAATGATTATTAAGTGCATGTTGACTGACTGAGAGAAGAAAAAAAATCATTGGAATATCAAAATATCTTAATAGCAACTCCAAGTTCAGTTCCGTTCAAAGGGGATTTGATGGACTAATAGATTCAAGTGTGTATTTTCTCTTTAAATTTATGAACTCCTCTGTACCTTTTGCATTCCTGCATCTTACATAGAATGAAATTAATGTTTTGTTTTGTTTTTCCCAGGTGATATGTATTTTTTACTTTGAGTTCATGTATGGGACCTGGGACCTTGTCACCCATTTTTGCAGAACGCTAGACACAACCCAAATAAAAGTTTTATTTTGAGATGTTTCTAAAGTAACTAGAGGAGGGAGCAATAATTCAATAAGAGATAATGAAACTTTTAGGGGCCAGTCACCACCAAGTCCAATCAATCCCAAAGTTCTGTGGGATGCTATAACTAGTCAATGGTGGATTAAAAAGAAAAGAGACAGAAATCTCAGTTTGTAAAGGAGAACAGGTACAACTTTTCAGTGATTTGCACTGAGACATTTTTTAAATTAATACCAGAGGCAAATGACTATTTCTTGAACTACAAGTATAGGTTGACCTCCTAGCTTGAAGAGAAGGTAGATTATTAGAATGCCTTCCTACGCCCCATTGTCTCTCTTGTTAGAGGCAAATAAATGTTCCTAAAGGAAATGCTAGTGGCACTGCAATGTGGAAAAAAAACAACTACATGGGATCTAAGATAAAGGAAGATATAAATAATTCTCATCAGAAGGTTGTTAAGGCAAATAGATTATGTTTTAGTGGATTTTCAATCTTGTCTGACTCTTTGTGACCCCATTTGGGATTTTCTTGGTAAAGATACTTAAATACTTTTCCATTTCCTTCTCCAGTTCATTTTACAGATGAGGAAAGTTAAGTAGACAGGGTCAACTGACTTGTCCAGGATCTCACAGTTAGCAAATATCTGAGGCTAGATTTGAACTTAGGAAGATTAGTCTTCCTGACTTCAGGCCTGGCATTTCATCCACTGCACCACCTAGCTGCTCTCATATATACAAATAATATATATTTCACATAAATAATGTGTACATCTATTTATCTGAAATATTTGCGTGTATATTATATATATTCTGTCAGGTACACTTACACAATTTGTTTAATCAGTTAATGATAATTTTTTTCTACTTATCTATGATTTTTAAAAAAAATGCTGCTGTAAATATTTTGATATATGTGAAATATTTATTTCTATTTCTAAGGGTCTTCTCATATATTTTGATCACACAATCCAAGTAATATAGTCTGAAATCCGGTAACTTCTGCCCACTTTCAACATTTTTTTTTATTCTTTCCTGAAAAATTTTGATGTTTTGTTCCTTAAAACAAACTCTGTTGCCTTTTTTTTGGTTGTTCTCCAAATTAAATTATGGATGACTACATTTTCATAGTCTTAAACCCAAAAATTAACTATGTTGTCTCATCATTTTTGACAGCCATGAGCAATGAACCTTTCTTCAACTATCTGTCTTCACGTCTGTAAATAGTATTTTGCAGATTTATTTATATAACCTTCAATGTGTATTTATAGACCAATATGCAGGTGTTCTATAAATTTTATAGATATTTGGAATTGAATATTTCTTTTAATTTTTTCCCCTCCTCATTTTGGATAGAAATGTATAGAAATCCTAATGATTATTATGTATTTATTTTGTTTCCTGATGTTTTACTGAAGCTACTAATTGTTTGGACTTTTTCATTGAATCTTTGGAGTTTTCTAAGCAATCTGTATCTTCTAAAAAAGTGATTTTTCCCTCTCATTTGATTAAGATTTCATTTTTTTTTACTTGATGCCATAAAAGAATAGTATTGTGGATAGAGATCAGTCAGTGAGTCAACAGCCATTTAGTAAATGCCTTCTAGTGCCAGACACTGTGCTAAGTCTTTCCTCTTCTCTCTCATTTCTAATGTCTTGTCTCTCTTGATCACATACTATTTATCCTATTTATAACTTATTCATACATAGTTGTTAGCATATTTTGTGTTACTCCTTTGGATTGTGAGCTCTTGAAGGGAAGAGATCATCTGTTGCCTTTTTTTTTTTATCTCCAGTGCTTAGGACAGTACCTGAAATGTAATAGAAGCTTAATAACTGAATTTTGATTGTGTGACTGATTAGACAGTCTCAGTTCACAAAGACCTACCAATACAATGAAAGAGACAACATACAAACAACTATATACAAGATATAAATAGCTAAATGTTTGGTGTATGCATGTATACATTTACATTTATCTACATGTATGTACATAGATGTGTGTATAAAGACATGTATATTATATACGATCAACTGGAAGTAATCATGATTCAGGATTCAAGAAAATCTTTATTTAAATTCTATTTTTCATATATTTATTAGTGATATGACCAGAGAATTGTCAATTAATCTTTGAATTAACTCTAAGATATCCTAAGGACATTAAATTATATTTTTAAAAAACTGTAGCTCTGTATGAGTAGAGAAATTATTCCCCTCATACAGATGAAATCACAGATCCAGAGCATTCTTTCACAGTGGGAAAGCATCTAATGTTTCTTTATTATATATAATGCTAGCTTTTATTTGCAGATTAATATTTTGACACATTGAGGAAAGGCATTTTATTTTATTACAACATTAGTTTTAGAAACAAAAAAGTAAGTACTATTACACATTCAAGATTTATTTTTACTTCATACTTGGCAAAATAGAAAGAGCACTGGGCCCAGAGTCAGGAAGACCTGAGTTCAAATTCAGCTTCTGGCACTTACTATATGACCTGGGCAAATAACTTAACCACTATCTGAATTAGTTTTTTTTTTTTTAATCTGTAAAATGGTAATAATAATAGCACCAAGCTCCCAGGATTATTGTGAGGATAAAATGAGAAAATATTTAATCACTTTACAAATCTTAAGATAATATATAAATATTAGCTATTATTTTATTTTGCTACACATGTGATTTACATTTGGATGTTTCTTCATATAACCACTCATATAAACACTCCTAGTGTAAATCCAACCTGGTCATTGTGAAGTCTTTTAGTGATTATATTTTTGTATTCTCTTTGTAATTATTTATTCCCATTATTATTTTTACGTACCTACAATATTGCCTAAATTATCCCCTTACATACACAAATTCAAGAATCAGAAAAGAAAACTAACTTTATTTTGCATTTTGTGAATTTTCTGGGGAAAAGAAATACGATGGTTACCTACGATGTTCATAGCTAACTCAGCAACATTCACATAGTTTTAAGCTTTCCAAAGTACTTATTTATTTTTCTTTCCACTAACAGGGCTATTAGATATAGGCTGCAGGTTATTCAAGTGATAATATCCTTATTTTACAGAAGAGAAACCTGAAGTTCAGAGAGCTTCCACAGCTGTGTCAGAGCTAGGATTTAGACCTTGGGCATTTCTGACTCTAAACTACCTCTCTACCTTGTTACATGGTCTACTATAATTTTTGTATTCTATTTTTCCATACAAAGGTCTTTACTTTTTCTGTAATATTGTACTTGTATCTATTTTCCAATATTTCCCTTGTGTAGTATGTTATGGAGGCATTCTATCTTGTTTCTAATCTTTTGGTTGGGGCTCAGATTTCAGTTTGACTCTCAGGTAATAACCAACATTAATCTACTTTGACAGGTTACTATAATAGTCAATCATGTTTTCCATCTGCCCGTTTGGGAAAGCCCATGTCAATGGATGTTTCACCTTCAGCTGGGGCTGCTTATTATTACAAATTACCTGTGCAGTCTCACTGAATCACTGTATTTCTCTGTCACATTGATTCTAGTCCTTATTTTCTAAGTGGCTTCTCTGAAACAAAACCTTGTTTCTGCCCGCATGAAAGAGACTTTTGCTTGAACTTCACTTTATGAATCCTGTGAATTTGCTAACCCTCCTTTTCTCATTGGAATATAATAATAGCCCCATTTTTCTGCGAAGAGGGAGGGTTGCAGAGGTGGAAACTACAAATAAATATACATGGACACTCATAATTACTTCAAACATCAGCAATTTTCAAAACTTAGAATGTTGACTGAATGTCAGCAACAATATAAATGCTGGAACATTTCAGGTTAGTAAGAGGAAGTGTGGTGTACTATGAAGAGTATTGTATTCTGAGTTAGGCCTCTCCAACTCTATTAGCTACATTACCTTGGAAAAGCTATTCTAACTTCTTTAGCTAATTAAATTATTTTTAAGACAAAGTTTTCCAGAACATTTAATGAAGAATAATGTCCTCTCCGAATATCATGCTATGAAATGTAGGTGCTGAAAAATACTTAGTAATCATCCATTCTTTCTGACTGTGAAAGAAGGTGAAGAAACTAAGACATACAAAGGAAATCCTCCTGAATTTGGAGTCTGAGGTCCTGTATTCAAATCTCATCTCTCCTACTTACCTTTGTAAAATTAGATGAATCACATCTCCTATGTGGACATAGGTTTCGTCATCGTTAAAAAGAGAGTTTTGGCTAAATGATGCCCCCTCCCCCTGCTTTAAATTTTGACTCTACTATCCAAAGGGCATGACTTAGTTGAGATGACAAGATTTAAAAGGTGTGGAGTTCAGATCTAAACCTAATTTAACTGTCTTGGCTTACATCTGTCGGCAGCAGCTTGAGTTACAGTAAGGAAAAGTAAAAGACCGAAAAGAAAGTGATTTTATGTCTGACAACATTTTCTGACTTTGGAGTTATTTAATTGAATGTTTCTCTGAGTGCTGTGTTCAGTGATTTTAAAATAATTTTTGTTTGCCATGAACCATGTTGGTTAGAACTGCCTATTGTGTCAAAAAAGAGAGGAGAGTAAACCACCCTTGAGCAGGATAGACATTTTGCTAACTCAGCTCCCTGTGAGAATCAATACCATATCATAACTTTTTGGTGTTCTTCTTGTTGTTGAAATAGTGTAGTTTAAAACATAAAGAATCTATTCTTCCTTTGGAAAAAGCAATGTTTAAATTTTCCACCTGATGTGTCCAAGTGTTATATTTTATGTCAAATTGCTCAGCCGTGCCAAATGATAGCAGGTACCAGGGATACAGAGATACAAATTCTCTGACTTGCACTGAGTTCCTGTAGTGTGACATATCAGTGTAGAAACATATGTGGAAATGATACGTTATACTGGAAACCACATATAATGTACTCCATTAAGAAACATCAAATTTCCAAATTCAAAGATAGCTAATATGTATTTTTTTTTAAAACCATGGGGCAAGGTAGGAAAACAGGGTGGCACCAACATTATCTAGCTTAATAAAATTAAGAAAATTGGGTGATTTACCATAGCTGAATGATGGATGACTATGAAAGATAAAACTAGAAGCAGCTGAGTACAAACTAATATACTGAAGGTAGCTATAAATTTTGTGTAGAAGAGAATTCTGACTTGGCAGTATTTTCCCAGTAAAAAAAAAAATAAATCAGGAAATAAAGCAAAAAGTCAGATTCTTTCAAGGACTAAAGCAACCCTAGGAGAATAAAGGATGCCAACCACTTTCAGTCATAGCATCCTAGACTTTTAAAAGTTGAAAGGTTCAGTTAGCCTAGCCCATAATGATTGCCTTCAAGTTAACAAGCATTTTTAAAGCACCTATCATTTGATAGATTTTCTTATAGATGATGGCATCATAAACACAAAAACAAAACTGTCCCTGCCCTAAAAGGATATTATATATAACTGAGAGGAAGAAACACACACAGATAAAGTAAATGAAAAATTTACACAAAATAAATACAAAATCATTTTGTGAGAGGAAAGTGGAGTAGTAACAAGTGAGCAAATCAACAAAGACCTTGTGCAGAAGGTAACATTTGAGATGAGTATGAAGCAGCTCTCCCAAAACTGGAATGGCAATGAAGACCTCAGTGCTAAGCTACTTAATTACCTCCCAAAGCAGTTCTATATTTATTAAAAGTTTTAGAAGTTTCCTGTCAAACAAAAATCTTTCTCCCTGTAGCTTCCCTACAGCATTCCTAATATTATCTTTTTGTACAAGACTAATTCAGGACTTGACAAAAAGACAACCTTTTCTTTACATATTTGAAAGTAGTAATCAAGAATTCCTTAAGTGTAACTGAGGAATTGCAGTCTTATCACTATATATCAGGCATTGTTCTAAGCACTGGGCATACAAAAATCAAAACAAAGTCTTTGCCCTAATGTAATAATTTCTATTATTCTGTTTCTATTACATATATATATATTCTATTTTTATATATTCTATAAAATAATAAATTCTATCATAGGGTCTGAGATGGGGAGGTGAGGGTGTGTATGATTAGACAGGGAAATGTTAAAAGAAAAATTCTGTTTCAGGTCTCACCTTGGTCAATTCAAGGCAAACTCAGGAAATAAGACAAAAAGGAGGTTATTGGCATCCCAAGGCTTTAAGCAGTTGGAATGGGGATGCTGCCAAATCCAAGCTCCAGCCTGCTTTTACATACGATAGTAGAAATAATTTATATATAAAAGTATTATAATGGTAAAAACAATCCCATTTTAATAAGGTGGGATGTGTCATTCCAGTTTCTCCCAATAATGGCATCATTGGGTGATGAGATTAGTTCTCAGGTGATGGGAGTAGTCCTCAAACCATAGGATTAGTCTGCAAGTGATGGGATTAGTCTATAGGCAATGGGATTAGTCCTCAGGTGATGGGATTAGCCTAAAGTGAATGGCACTTTCTCTTACAGTCTGCTTGGGTGCAGTATCCAAAGATTGAGCAAGGTTAAAATATGAGAGTCACTAAGACTATATTTTGCCCAGTGGCCTGACTTAGCACTAAGTAATTGGAAGATAAGTTTAGGAGAGGAAGGTTACCAACAATTAGAAGTATCAAGAAAGATTTTGTTTAGGACATAGCACATTAGGGAAATCTTGAAGGTACTAAGGATACTAAGCAGTAGGTGTGATCAGGCTGAACATACAAAGCAGGAATTGAAATTCTAGCTTTTGCACAGGTATGAAGAGATATGATATAGTGCCAATTCTGGGAATAGCAAGAAGACCAGATTGGTTAGAATACGGAATATATGAAATAAGTCTAGAAGGATAGGCAAAAGCCAAATTATAAAAGACTTTAAAGTCTAGGTCAGTAACTTGTGCTTTATGCTAGAGGGAACTAGGAACACCTTTGAGATTTTTGAGCAGGAGACTGACATGGATGGACCTATGTTTTGTAGAAGATGAATGAGATAAAGAAGAGGAAATAAACAAGATTCAAATCTTTTTGATTTGTTCTGTAACAAGAAAGAAATCATGTTGACTCTATCTCTAAAACATTTTGCATCTATACTCTTCTTTCTATGTATAATACCACCCTAGTTTACACCCTCATCACCTCTCACTTAAGCTATTGCAATGGCCTCCTAATTGCACTACTGTCTCAATTCTCTCTTTTCTCCAATCTATTCTCCACATAGCTGTCAAACTGATTTTTAATTTCATTACTATATTTGTTTCTTTGCCCTTAGTAGGTATTTTATTTTTTTCCAATTACATGTAAAGATATTTTCCAACACTGATTTTTGTAAGATTTTAGGTGCCAAATTATTCCACTTCCCTCACTCTTTTGTCCCTTTCCCAAGACAGCAAGCAATCAGATATAGGTTATGCACGCAAAATCATGTTAAATATGTTTCCACATTAGTAATGTTGTGAAAGAAGATTCAGAACAAAAAGAAAAAAAAATGAGAAAGAAAAAACAAAAAAAAATTGAAAGTAGTATGCTTTCATCTGTATTCAGACTGATTCCATAGTTTTTCTTTGGATGTGGACAACATTTCCCATCCCAAGTCTTTTGTAATTGTTTTGGATCATTGCATTGCTCAGAAAATATGTATGTATGTATGTAGGTATATATATGTGTGTGTGTGTGTGTGTGTGTGTGTGTGTGTGTGTGTGCATATATAAATATATAGATATATACACATGTATAAATTTATATGTATACTATATATACACACATATATACTATATTTAAATATAAACATGTGTATATACATATATATATTTATATGTGCTATATATATATACATAATACACATGTATATGTATTTTCACATGCACCTACATGCATATTTTCAATGTAATTTGGATAGAGACATCACAAGAAGTTTCAATGTATCAGGAAAAGTTTCATGTAGAAGGGGGGACATGAGCTGAATCTTGAAAGGAAACAGAAATTCTATGAGGCAGAGATGAGAAGGGAGGTCATTCCATTTTTCATCTACTGTTTTGCCTGGTTTCACCTCCAAGGAAAAAGATGCCCTTCCTAGAATAAGTTCATCATTTCTAATCTCATTACCATGCTTCAAACTCAAGCCTTGATTGATATTACATTGTTGAGAAGAGAGCAAGCAGAATGGTATAGGGCCTTTAGTTCAAGACAAATGAGGATTGGTTAAAGGGACTGGGCATGATTATCTTAGCGAAGAGAAAACTCAAGTGAGGAGGGACCTGATAGCCATCTAGCTAGTATCTGAAGAATGGTAACTTGGGAAAAAGTTGTTAGATGTGATCCCTTAGGCCTTGCAAAGGCGTGGTTGAAGGGAAGAACTTGAATTGCAAGGAGACTATATTAGGCTTGATGTTAGAAAATAAATATCTTCCAAACAATTTAAAGTTGTCCAAAATTACAATGAGCCAAGGTGGTGGTCTCTCTCTCTCTCTTTGGAAGGAAAAATGGAAAGACAAGATGACCACGTGTCAGTTTTTTTGTAAAGGGAATGTCTTTTCAGCATGTGTTGGATTAGATAACTGCTTTTGACTTTTGACTCTCAAATTCTTCAGATCTGTCTTTCAGTGAATAAACGTAGGGAATAAATTCAGGAAGGTAGCAAGGATAATACTAAACTTTAAATGGGGAAGAATGGATAGATAACAGTGCTCATAACAGAAACATGGAAGTTGGAAGAAAGGAAAGTTTGGGAAAAATGATAGAAAATGAGTTATATTTTGGACAAATTGATTTGAGTTGTCTATGGGCCATTCAGTTTGAAACAAACTAGTGAATATTTGGGTATGTGAGAATAAAGGGGAAAAAAAGGAAGGAAACAAGCATTTATTAAATATTCAATATGTGGTAGGCACTATGCTAAGCAATTTGCAGATATTATCTCATTTAATCCTCACTACTATCCTGGGACATAGGAACCATAATTATCAAATCTTACAGTTGAAAAAAATTAGGCAGATAAATGTTAAGTGACTTGCTCAGTATCACACATAGTATTTGTAGCTGGAAGGAAACACGGATATTCATGTCCAAACCCCTCATTTTGCAGATGAAGAAACTAAGGACCCTAAATGTGAAGTCTCTAATCCAAGCTCATAGGTAGCAGGTTTCTGTTAAAATTTATGTCTATGTTCTCTGCTTTTCCTACTTTCTTAACTCCAGACCAGGGGCTCTTAAGTTAGGGTCCACAGAAAGCCTAAAGGTCACAGTTAAGAGAGGTCCATGAATTTGTCTAGGAAAACAAATTACATCTTTTTCACTAATCCCTAATTGAAATCTAGTATTTTCTTTAATTATTAAAATACAAGAATATGATTCTGAGAAGGGTTGCACAAGCTTCTCTCTAGCACAGGGATCTATCCCCCCCCCCACACACACACACAAGATTAAAACTCCTTCATTAAACCATGATTTCTCTTTGCCAGACTAAAATCTAAAGTAGTGTAGTCGAGGTTTAAAAAAAATAATTTCTCCGATTCAAGATGGAAGAAAGAGAATTTATTTGAAAAATAATAAGGTTTTGTTTTAGTAGAACAGCATGTTCATTTTGTGTCAGCTGAATGACAAAACAGCTAAAAAAAAGCAAGATACTCTCAAAGGTAAGACTTTTATGAATGAATAGTGGGGAATACAAAATGAAAATCCCTTTGCTCAGAACCTCTTACGATCTGATCCAGGAACTTATATTTTAGAACCCAATAATTTTCCTCTTGCTGGCAGAACTTGTTGGCATACCTCATTGCCCTTCCCCAGGTTTCTCATTGAAAGAAGCAGTTGATTTTTTGTTTTTGTGGTGGCAACAATTGGAAATTGAGGGGATATCCATCATTTGGGTAATGGCTAAACAAGTGGTATATGATTGTAATAGAATACCATTGTGCTATAAAAGATGATCAGCAAGATGATTTCAGAAAAACTCAGAAAGACTTAAATGAACCGATTCAGAGTAAAATGATCAGAGCCAAGAGAACACTGTGCACAATAAAAGTAATATAACATGATGATCAACAGTGAATGACTTAAGCTATTCTCAGCAATACAATAAAAAAAGATTCCAAAGAACTCATGATGTAACATGCTATCCATCTCCAAAGAAAAGACTGATTTAGTCTAACTGCAGATTGAAGCATATTATTTTTTTCACTTTACTTTTATCATGTTTATTTTTTTGTCTATATTTTCTTTCACAACATGACTAATAAAGTGTTTTGCATAAGTGCCCATGCATAACCTATATCAAATTGGAGGGAGGGAGAGAAGGAGAAAATTTGGAACTCAAAATTAAAAAAAAAAAATCTTAAAAAAATTTTTTTACATGTAATTGGAAAAATTAAAATATTCAAAAAAAAAGAAAAGAAAGAAGTAGCTATTATTGACTGGTCAGTGATCTAAAGAGGAAGAAAGAATATGGAAAGTGAGAATTGGGGAGGCTTACTTCTGCTGGGGTTAACCCCTCTATTTGTTGTTATTGTTGTTTTTCTGTCATTTCAATCATGTCCACCTCTTCATGACACCATTTGGGATTGTCTTGCCAGCAGTACTGTAGGTTTTTTGTTTGTTTGTTTGTTTTGTTTTGTTTTGTTTTGTTTTGTTGTGTTTTTCCATTTTTTTCTCCAGCTCCATTTATAGATGAGGAACTAAGGCAAATAGGGTTAAGTGAATTTCCCAGGGTTACACAGCTAGTAAGTATTTGAGACCAAATTTGAATTCAAGAAGGAGAGTCTTTCTGATTCCATATGCCATCCACCTGCCAATTGTGTTCTTCTATCAGAGAACACAAAAGCAACAGGAATTCTGCCCAAAACACACCTACTCTTTCTTCCACCAACCCTGCAAAAAGCAATTCAGATTAGGCAGGGTACTTAAACATAGAAGAAAAAGGGAAGGGGACGAGTGTGTGTGTGATTGCTAGTTGTATACAAAACAAATTTCTTAATTATGAAGGAAAGATGGGGAGAGAGAGAGAGACAGAGACAGAGACAGAAAAAGACAGAGAGACACAGACATAGACTTAAAGATAGAGGCATACAGAGAAGCAGAGATGGACAGAAAGAAGGAAGGAAGGAACAAAGGAAGGAAAGAAAGAAGGGAAGGAAGGAAGAAGGAAGGAAGGAAGAAGGAATGAATGAAGGAAGGAAGGAAAGAAGGAAGGAGTACAATGAGCTTCTATGGCATATACAGATCCCACAACCTTGCTTGAATGACACAAGCTCTTTAATTAGAGGAGTTCAGAAGTAGCTGTGGTGTGTCAGCAGCAACCCTGTCTGAAGAAAATGTACAACAATAACTTTTTTAATGCAAAAGAAAAAACAAAGGGGAATTTAGAAGGAAACACAGATGAGTAGCATAGTTTTGAAAGAAAACTGGAATCATACATACATATGTGTATATGTTTATATATGATAAATTTTTGGTCTTAAAGTTTAGAATCATATTAAAAAAAACAAACAATGAAGTTCTGTAGTCTATCAGTAAGTAGAGGAAAAATGGAAATCGAAGAGATTTTTTTTTTAAAGGGGGAAAGCAAAGGGGTGATCTTGACCTAATGGAGTACATGTACTTCCCCATTTTTAGTTAACTGATGCTTAGAGAAGTAAAATGACTTGCCCATGCAACTAGTTAGGGGCAGAGTAAGGCTTAGGATCCAATTCCTGGTGCAAGGTTATTCTTACTACACTAAGATGTCATTGAAAATGCTCAAGCAAAAGTTAAATGGCTGACCACTCACCAGATACCATCCAGGCAATTTCTGTATGGAGTGCAAGCTTGGATTGTAATTGATCTCCAAGTAAAATTATCTATTGAACTATATAACTCATCTAATTGCATGATTGCTTCATATTTTTTTTTGTTTTCTCTTTCCAAAAGATCTGCAAGTTTAATTTAATATTCAAATCAACTAAGGAACATAAGGCTGTATAACATTACTAAGAAGGTGAGTGTTGATGTTGAAAACAGCCTGAAAGTATATGAGATGTTTTAACTATATGACCTTTAAAGTTCTTCACATCTTTAATATTCTATGACTATTTTCTTATTTTTACCATCTAACCACAGAAGTATATATCATGAGTCACTTTTTGTTGTGTATTTCTGTCATTCAAGTTCCCATATAAGGTTTTGTATGATATAGAGAAAGAGCTTAAAGTCAAAAAAAGGGGGAAAAAAGATCAATATGCAAATAAGTAGAACATAATGAAGGATGACAAACATAGTTCCCTAGAAAAATACTATTCCCATCCCTTTAAAAAGGAAATCACATACGTGCATTTGTTCATGACTTATTCCAGCAGTGTTTATCCTTCTCTACTTTCACACTGAAGAGTCTATGAAGGTGGAAACTGAAATAGCATCTTTAATTCAGTCTGGATTTCATTCTTATTATAGCTCATGAATCAATCTATTTCTAGGAAAGGAGAAATAATATGATATGGTGGAAAGAACACTTTATTAGAGTCAGGAAACCTATGCTCAAATTGCTTCAAAAAGATTGCTGGCTGTGTGGCCCTGGACAAGTTGTTTCCCCTTCTATGCCTCAATTACCTTATTTTAAAATTGTTTCCATAATTTGGTCTTGCCTTCTTATCACATCTGTAGTAAGGTAGAATGGAGAGCTTTTCAGCAATCAATAGGTAAAGGAATAAACTGAGCAGCTATACCAGACCCTGAAAAAAGAAAGAGATCAGGCATGAAAGTTAATGGGAGAATAATGCAAGTAATTCTAATAATCACAGGAGGAACTCTAGAAAAGTAGTGCATGTAACCTGTACTGAAAAGAAATCCTCTCTACAGCTTCACTCACAAGTGGTTGTGCCATCCTTCCTTCCTGCCATCACTGTCAGTCTACACTAACACTAGTCTACACTAGTTAGTTACACTTTTGGACATCTCAATTGCTAAGGATTTCCTTATGTTACCTGGAGATTTAACTTGCTGCAACCATCCCACTTACCCACCTCCTGCCATCAATCATAGTTCTGCCCTCTGAAATAAAGTATTATATATTATTCAGTTTCATTATAGATTTTGTTTCAAATCCCACTTCTGTCATTTACTCCTTGTTTGACTTTAGCCAAATCGCTCAAGTTTTCTATGCCTCAGTTACCTTAACTATAAAAATGAGAGGTTCAATTAGATGTCCTCTAAGACCCCTTCTACCTCTAAATTTATTGCTTTATGATATTATAAGTTAAAACATTTCCATGTGTTTTTTAATTGCTACTTGAAACCTGCAATTAGATTGTCCCATTAAAATAAAAAAAAACTTCAATCGCAACCTCAACACCCCAATTCTTTATTCCTCAAGAGCAAGAACTATACAAATTTTTTTAACTTTCTGTCTCAAGTGTCCAATACTATCCCTGGCAAAGAGAAGGACTTTATAATAAAATGCTTATTGAATCAGATTGAGTAGATTAAAAAAAGAACAGGTTTCTAAAACTGATTCCCCAAGACCTATGACAAACCCATTGGAGTATTATTTCAGGTCAGGCAGTTTTCTTAGACCTTTGTAATTCACATTCCATAGATTGTCACTAACTCAGCCTATGGGCAAAATTAGTCATAATTATTCTCTGGAGGCCACTGTTTCCCAGCTGACTGATAGATCATAAAGTTGCATGGCTTCTCTTTATTTTAGTTAACCTGCTTAAGCCATAATTGGAAGCCTCTTGGACAAAAGAGTAAACTCGTGATGATATCACAACTTGGCTACTGTCAGAGAATATGCAATTGCTAAGCTGTAACTAAAAGCTAAGGTGGAGACTCATTGTTTCCTATGGACTTTTTATGGAGGCCTCCTCCTTGGAAACATATTTTGGAGAAGGGCATATTTATACTGAGTCTTGAAGGAGGCCAAAGAAGGCAAGAGGCAGATAACTCTATGCTTGTCTCTTCCCTCTTTTTTTCTTTCCTTGTTCTTGAAAGAAAACAGATTCCCATTCTTTTTCATCATAGGATGTTTAAAGTTAAGAGTTTCAGTCAACTGCTGCTTCCGTATGCTATGGACAGCAAGAATTTTAGAAGAGCAGTCAATGAAATTAAGATAAATTCAGATTCCATTAAGTGTTGCATAGCTTCCAGATATAGGGAAGTGATATTTCCACTTTACCCTTCCTTCATTAGACATTGTCTGGAAATAGTGCTCAGTTCTTGTCACCAAAATTTAACAAAAAACATTCATAAATATGAGAGTGTCTGAAGAAGAAAACCAGGATGATGAAGGCACTGAGTCATGGACATATGAGAATCAGTTGAAAAACAAAACAAAACAAAACAAAACAAAACAAAACAAAACTGGGGAATCTTAGAGGAAAAAAATGGAGCATGATAGTTATCTTGCTAGACATCTTGATGGATATAAGGAGGAAGGATTAAAGTAGTTTTGTTTGTTTTTTTTTGTTTTTGTTTTTTTTGGCCCTAGGCAGAAAAATCAGGAGCAATTATGTGGCAGCTATAAAGATGTATACTTAAGCTTTACATCAGGAAAAACTTCATAATCATTTGATCTGTCCAAATGTAAAATGGGCTTTCTCCAAAAATAGTGAGTTCCCCCTCCTCAGAGGTCTGGTGAGGAGGGAAAGGGTAAAAGGAAAGGGAGGGAAAATAGGATGGAGGGAAATGCACAGTTTAGTAATCATAATTGTGAATGCAAACTGTGAATGAAAACAGAAGCAGATAACAGAGTGGATCAAAAACCAGAATCCTATAATATGTTATTTACAAGAAACATATCTGAAGCAGAGAAATATACACAGAGTAAAGGTAAAGACTAGAGCAGAATCTACTATGCTTCAGTTGAAATAAAAAAATGAACAAACAAAAAAACAGGGGTAGCAATCCTGATCTCAGACAAAGCAAAAGCAAAAATAGATGAATTAAAGAGATAAGGAAGGAAACTACATCTTGCTAAAAGGTACCATAGACAATGAAGTAATATCAGTACTAAACTTATATGCATCAAGTGGTATAGCATCCAAATTCTTAGAGGAGGAGTTAAATGAATCATAGGAAGAAATAGATAGTAAAACTATACTAGTGGAGGACCTCAACCTCACCCTCTCAGAACTAGGTAAATCTAATCCCAAAATAAACAAGAAAGATGTTAAGGAGGTGAAGAGAATTTTAGAAAAGTTAGATATGATAGACCTGTAGAGAATATTGAATAAGAATAAAAAGGAATATAACCTTTTTCTCAGTGATCCATGGCACCTACACAATAATTGACCATGTATTAGGGCATTAAAAAAAGAAAAACCCTCACAATACAATGTAGAAAAGCAGAAATAGTAAATACATCCTTTTCTGATCATGATACAATAAAAAGTATGTGTAGTAAAGGGCCATGGAAAGATAGATTAAAAACTAACTGGAAACTAAATAATCTAATCCTAAAGAATGAGTGGGTCTAACAACAAATCATAGAAGTAATCAATAATTTAATGAAGGAGAATGATCATGACACAAGATGCCAAAATTTATGTGATGCAACCAAAGCAGTTCTTAGGGGAAAGTGTATACCTCTAAATGTTTCCATGAATAAAATAGAAAAAGAGCAAGTGAATGAATTGGGCATGCAACAACAACAAAAAAAAAAAAAAAGAAAAGAAAAAAAAAGAAAAGAAGGACAAATTTAAAGTCCTCAGTTAAACACCAAATTAAAAATTCTGAAAATCAGAGGAGAGATTAATAAAGTTGAAAGTAAGAAAACTATTGAATAAATAAAACTGAGTGGGTTTTATGGGAAAAAAACAATAAAATAGATAAACCTTTGGTTAATTTAATTTTAAAAAAGAACAAAAAAGAAAACCAAATTACCCACATTAAAAATGAAAAGGGTAAATTTACCACCAATGGAGAGAAAATTAAAACAATAATTAGGAGCTATTTTGCACAACTGTATGCCAACAAATCTGACAAAATAAGTAAAATGGATAAATATTGACAAAAAGGTAAATTGGCAAGATTGACATAAGAGGAAATAAAATACTTAAATAAACCCATTTTAGGAAAAGAAATTGAATAAGCCATCAATGAACCCCCTAAGGAAAAAAAATATCCAAGGTCAGATGGATTTGCCAGTGAATTCTACAAAACCTTTAAGGAACAATTAATTCCTGTACTATATAATTATTTGGAAAAGTAGGCAAAGAAAGAGTTTCATATTCAAACTCTACTTCAAAGCCCACAACTCTGATGGGCTGGCCACGTTGTTTGAGTACAAAATGTACACTTGACAAAAAGATTATATTATGGAGAACTCACACAGGAGAAGCATTTAGATGGTGGTCAGACAAAATGATACAGGGACACTCTCAAGGTCTCTCTTAAGAACATTGGAATTGATTTGTGACATAAGAGACACTGGAACAGGACCATTAAACATAGCATGCCCACATCAGAGAAGTTGCTGTGCTCTATGAGCAAAGCAGAATTGTATTATCTCAAAAGAAATGCAAGATGTGCAAATTTAGAGAATTCATGGACTATTTGTGTCTGACCTGTGGTAGAACATTCCAAGCTCACACTGGTCTGATTAGCCACAGTTGGATACGCTGAAACTTGACTCTAGCACAGTGATTTCATTTTGGTTCTATTCAAGAATGAAGGACAACAACTAGGATGATAAGTAAATTAGGTTTTCAGGTCAAAGTGATGGATTTTTATTCAAATTAAGATGAACACAATGGTCCCACTGGGTACTAACTCTTTCTGCCATTCCTAGAACCATAAATAAGTGTAACCTTTAGGGGAACTATGGTTCTTTAGTAATGGCATATTCAAAATTAACTTATGAGGGAGAGAAATAAAAGGGATTTCTCTCTCACAAACAACTTTATAGTTTTATATCTCCCCATTTTATCACACAGTATTATCTCAAACATAATTCCCTTTTATTATATTTAAAGTCTCTCATTCTTCAAAATGTCCCTTCTTTTTGTAGGTGAAGGAAAAAGTTAGAAGATAGTAATCAGCGTTTCCTACCATTGTCCCAATTCCAATATTTTGGTATTTTTCATTTTCTCAAAGAGGACCAATGACATTATGTGTGTGGTGTCTTGACTTGTTCATTAATTGGATTTAAGTGAGGGAGGGCTGTGCAAAGTCATCAGCCTTGCTCTCTCTAGTCATTGGAGTCCAGGGAAAGATAAATTTCAAGATGACTTTCAACAACCCAGGATGCCAATTAGTGATATAGAAATGGAAGAAAGCTAGGCATTGTTTGATATGAAACCTAGATTGGGGGAGATTAGACTTAAAATGTTTAAAGCAAGGATAGGTAGTATTCAAAAGTGTAATGTTTTAAAAAATGATTTAAGACAAATTGGAATCTCTCAAAAATAAAAATTCTGAGGACTCATAAAGATACTATTTTGAAGAGGAGGGTATAAATGATGAGAACCTGGATTAAAAAAAAAGTTGACACTCCATACTAGAATTTTTGATAGAGGAAATAATATGTGCACATGGTGTGATGTGCACCCTAAATTGGGGAAAGTAAACAAGACAGGAGCCTATGAAATAAAATGCTTCAGTGAATATGAGGCAAAAGAGGGGTGGACAATGTCCAAGAATGAAATTCTGAAGCCACAAAGACAAATTAATAATGCCAGTGAGGAAGAAAAAAAAATCAGATTCGTCTGAAGATATAGATGTGGATGCATGATGCACCTCTCCCACACCCCCCAAAAAAAGATTTTAAAAAGAATTACACAGAAGATAGATACAAGATAAGGTAACAAAAGTTGGATTTGAAAGTGTGGCAGTGTTTTAAAATAATATTAGGAATACTAAACCTGAGAATTAACTAAGGTGATTGAGAGAAGCCAAGAACAGAAGATATTTGGGGGGGGGCTGGTAATTTGGACGAAACTAAAGATCAAAGAAAAAATAAGTCCTTCATTTGAAGTGGAGGAGGCATGATGTTAGCTAACAATGGACAAAAAGTGGAGCTATTCAATTATTATTTAGTTTCTTTTTTTTCTATAAAAGAAATGACAAAAAATGGCTACAAGGTATTGACACCGAAAATAACTAAGAAGTTAACAAGGGAACTTGGGCTTTTTGAATTCATATTACCTGTTCTAAATAAACTATACCTTTGTGTAAAACAAACAAACAACAACAACAAAAAAAACATGATTACTGAGTCACCAGCATTGATATTTTGAGTGACCATGAAAAAGGAGAGGAGTTACCATAATATTAGTAAAAGGCAATAACCCCTGGTTTTCAAAATAGGAGAGAATACAGTCCACAAAATGGTAAGTCAATGAGTCTGTCTTTGATTCCTGGGGAAATTCTAGAAAGGAATAAATTTTTAAATTATACTATTCCTAGGTATGGCAGTGGTGATTTGAAAGAGTTTGCGGAGCTTCATTTGAGAAAAGTCCTATGCCAGAATTACCTCATTTCCTTCTTTGAATAAGGCTTCATAAGAGGGAAATTATGTGCATAGAGATTAGCAGGCTTGAACAAAGCTTCTGATAAAGTATCTCATGCTATTCTTGTGGAAAAGATGGGGAGATGTGGATTACAGGATATTAAATCCGATGGATTCAGAATTTTTGGGAAAAAAGAATTCAACGAATAATTGCTAATACTGAAATGTGACCATGGCAAGAAGTCTCCAGTAGAGCTCACCAGGATCTGTACTTAGCCCTTTGCTTTTGATTTTTTTTTCAATAACTTGCAAGGTTAAAAGTATATATGGAAGACCCATCAAATTGTCAGAAGACACAAAGCTGGAGAGGATAGCTAACATAGATTTAGAATACCAAATGATTTAGACCAGTCTCTCTGAAGAACTTTGGAATCAGTTATGTGACATAGGAGACACTGGAAAAGGATGAAGGATGAAGGGCAGCTAGGTGGCACAGTGGATAGAGCACCAGGCCTGGAGTCAGGAGAACCTGAGTTCAAATCTGGCCTCAGACACTTACTAGCTGTATGACCCTGGGCAAGTCACTTATCCCGAATTGCCTATAAAAAAAAAGAGAGAGAATGAAGGATGAAGGACAATAACAACAAGGATTTACATAATATCTCTACATAGAGAGATGGGCTTCCAGAGCAGATGATGTGATGAGTTAAACCTTGTCACACATATATCTTACACGTATGCCTCACTACTATTATGATCTAAATCGAAACCTAATTCCCCCTTGGATGCTGTATGTATTTGTGGGAAGGAGTGAACTAGGTTCTTAGGAGAAAGTTTTGTATTAACTGTCTTTACAATGTTATATGAGAGTAGTAGCAGCTGCCCTATGGGGACCCAATTTGCCAATTCAAACAAAAGTTGTGAAATGCTCTTTTTCTTCTCCTCCTTCTCCTCCTCCTCCTCCTCCTCTTCCTCCCCCTCCTCCTTCTTCTCTTCCTCTTCCTTCTTCTCCTTCTCCTTCTTCTTCTATTACTCTTTCTCCTTATTTTTCTTCTTCTTCCTTCTATCAAATAGTCCTGTCTGGACATCAAGTTGAGTAAACACCTGAAGATGGCTGCCCTGGGCTATACCAGATTCAAGACTCATCAAGTTAGTAATTGTGAGCAATCCAAAGAGGTTTGCCTGCAAAAGGAACAATCATCACATGCCCCAAGTGTCTAGATATGTAATACATCTAACATCTTGAGACTTTGAGGCTCAAGATCACTGATGTATGTGAGTCCTTTTTAGTTCACATCATCAAATACCTCTGCCTCCCTAAGGCTTGATGTAGGGGATGGGGTAGAAGGCAGAAGAAAGGGAAGGTGAAAAGGAAATGTTTTCTTTTTTCCTCCTATTATACCCATGTCATATACTGACACAAGAAATCTTGATCTGGAAGAGGGAAAGAGAAGAGACTATATGGTTAAAATATTTTTAAAAAAATAGTATTTTATTTCTCCCCCCTTACATGTAAAAAGAAGTTTTAACATTCATTTTTAAAACTTTGAGTTCCACATTCTCTTCCTTCCTCACTCCCCAACTCTGCCACCATTGAGAAGACAAGCAATTTGATATAGATTATAGATGTATAGTCATGTAAAACATTTTCATGTTAGTCATGTGGTGAAAGAAAATACAGACCCCTCAAAAAAAATTCTCAAAAAATAAAATAAAAAACTATGATTTGATCTGTATTCAGACACCAGCACTTTTGTTTGTTTGTTTGTTTGTTTTGTGAATGGATATGACTTTTCATAAGTTTTTCAGAGTTGTCTTGGATCATTGTAATGCTGAAAATAGTTAAGTCATTCACAACTGGTCATCTTGCAATATTGCTGTTACTTTGTACCCAGTACATTTAACTTTGCATCAGCTCATGTAAGTCTTTTCATATTTTTCTGAGAGCATCCTGTTCATCATTTCTTATAGCACAATAGCATTCTATTATGATCAATACCACAGTTTGTTCAGCCATTCCCCATTTGATGGGCATGTTCTCTATTTCCAATTCTTTACCACTAGAAAAGAGCCACTATAAATCTTTTTGTACACACAGGCAGTTTCCCCCCCCCCCCCTTTTTTTAAATCTCTTTTGGGATACAAACTTAGTAGTGGTAGTGGTATTGCTAGGTCAAAGGCTATGCATGCTTTTAAAGCACTTTGGGTGGTTCCAAAGTGCTCTCCAGAACTGTTGAATTATTTCACAACTCCACCAACAGTGCATTAATGTCTCATTTTCCCCACATTCCCTCAACATTTGTCATTTTCTTTTTCTATTCTATAACCAATCTAATAGGTGTGAGTTAATACCTCAGAATTATTTTATTTTTTATTTCTCCAATTGAGTGAGTTAAAATGTTTTTATATGTCTATGGATAGCTTTGATTACTTCATCAGAATGTTTATCTTTTGATGATTAATCAACTGATGAATGGTTCTTACATTTATACATTTGACTTATTTTTTTATATTTTTGAGAAATAACATTTTTATCAGAGAAACTTCAACATTTTTTCACTGTTACTATTGCTAACTGTATTTCCCTCCACCCTATCTCCCCATTTATTATATTCTCTCTCTTTTTTCATCCTGTCCCTCCTCAAAAGTGTTTTATTTCTAACTACCTCCTCCCACAATCTGTCCTCTCTTCTATCACCCCCACCATTCCCTTATCCCCTTCTTCTCCTACTTTTCTGTAGGGTAAAATAATATTCAATTGAATGCGTGTGTGTTTTCTAGTTTGGGCCTATTCTGATAAGAGTAAGATTCACTCATTACTCCTCATCTCCCCCCCCTCTTCCCCTCCACTGTAAAAGTTTTTTTTTCTTGACTCTTTTATGTGAGATAATTTATCACATTCAACCTCTCCCTTTCCCTTTCTACAAGTGTATTCCTCTCTCACTTCTTAATTTTACTTTTTTTAGATATCATCCCTCCATATTCAAATCACACATATGCATTCTGTCTATATATACTCCTTATAACTGACCCAATAATGAGAAATTCTTTTGAGTTACAAGTATCACCTTCCCGTGTAGGAATACAAACAATTTAACCTTACTGCATCCCTTATGTTTTCCTTTCCAGTTTGCCTTTTTATGCTTCTCTTGAGTCTTGTACTTCAAAGTCAGTTTTTCTATTCAGCTCTGGCCTTTTCATCAAGAATGTTTGAAAAATCCTCTATTTTATTGGATGTCCATTTTTCCCCTGAAGTATTATACTCAATTTTTCTGGGCAGGCGATTCTTGGTTATAATCCTAGCTCCTTTGTAGTCTGGAATATCATTTTCCCAGCCTCCCTATCATTTAAGGTAGAAGCTGCTTAATCTTGTGTTATCTTGGTTGTGGCTCCATGATACTTGAGTTGTTTCTTTCTGGCTGCTTACAATATTTTCTCCTTGACCTGGGTGCTCTGAAATTTGGATGTAATATTCCTGGGAGTTTTCATTTTGGGATCTCTTTCAGGAGGTGATTGATGGATTCTTTTGATTTCTATTTTACCCTCTGGTTGTAGAATATCAGAACAGTTTTCTTTGATAATTTCTTGAAAGATGATGTCTACAATTTTTTTTAATCATGGCTTTCAAGTAGACTGATAATTTTTCAATTTTGTCTCCTGGACCTATTTTCCAGGTCAGTTGTTTTTCCAATGAGACATTTCACATTGTTTTCTTTTTTCATTCTTTTGATTTTTTTATTATTTATTGATCTTATATAAAATTATTAAATTCCATTTGCTCAGTTCTAATTTTTAAGGAATGATTTTCTTCAGTGAGCTTTTATACCTCCTTTTTCATTTGACCAATTTGAAAGAGTTTTTTTTTGGGGGGGTGTTGTTTTTTTCCTTCAGTTAATTTTTGTGCCTCTTTTTCCATTTGACCAATTCTGCTTTTTAAGGCATTCTTCTCTTAATTGGCTTTTTGTATCTCTTTTACCATTTGGCCTAGTCTGTTTTTTAAGATGTTATTTTCTTTAGTATTTTTCTTTTGTGTCTCTTTTACCAAGCT
Organism: Vombatus ursinus; assembly: GCF_900497805.2. Classification (NCBI taxonomy): domain Eukaryota; kingdom Metazoa; phylum Chordata; class Mammalia; order Diprotodontia; family Vombatidae; genus Vombatus; species Vombatus ursinus. The sequence continues at coordinate 13,606,842 of NW_020954642.1, forward strand.
ATTGACTCTTTTTTCATGATTTTCTTGCATTACTCTTATTTATCTTCCCAATTTTTCCTCTACCTCTCTTCCTTGATTTTCAAAATCCTTTTTGAGCTCTCCCATTGCCTGTGACCAATTTATATTTTTCTTGGAGGTTTTGGATGTAGGAGCTTTGGCTTTGTTTCTTTCTTCTGAGTGTGTTTTGATGCTCCTTGTCATCATTGCAACTTTCTATGGTCAGAATTTTTCTGTTTACTCTTTTCCCCAACCTATTTCTTAACTTTTAATGATTTATTAAAGTAGGGCTCTACTTCTAGGGTGGAGGGCACACTATCCCAAGCTTCAGGGATTTTGTGAAGCTATTTCCAGAGGTACTTCTAGGAATCTATAAGTTTTCACCTCTTCCAAGGTGGTATCATCTAAAGAGAGCTGTTTTTGTTATTCTCCTTGCCTGTCCTCTTGTCTATGATTGATCACAAGCATTGTTTTCTGCCCTGGAATTGTAAGGAGGGTCCCCACTCCCCTGTAACCACAAGCTCTGGTGTGCTAGCACTACTTCTCATCCCGAGACTGCCAGCCAGGACTGCAACCCTGAATCCAAATGTAGGAAAAACCAACAGAATCCTGCCTCAGTGCTAGCAAAGAGACATCTGTAATCTCCTTCTGACCAGTCTGCCAGTGACCTTTACTGTCTGTCACCTGAGACCTCTGGAAGCAGCTATTCCCACCACTGATTCAGTGGCTCCCGAGGCCTGCTCCTGGTTTGCTGGGACCAGGACTGTGCTGGCAACAGAACTTTCCTGTTTACCTTCTAAGTTGTCTTTGGCCAGAGAATTGTTTCACCCTGTCCTTTTGTGGGTGCTGCTGTTTCAGAAATTGTTTTATGGCATTAATTAAAGATGTTCAGAGGGGTTTTTGGGAAAGCTCAGGTGAGTCACTGCCTTTTCTCCATCATGTTGGCTCCACACCTCCTCTATATGGTTACTATGGTAATATGGTATACCTTTGAACTAATCATTAAAATTTGAATAATATTAAATCCATATTCAAATATGGCTTGACATAGCATTCTCTCTCTCACACAACAACAACAACAACAACAAACCTATAGACTATGTATTATGCCCATTTTATAAATAATTACCATAAAGTTCAGGTCGATCCATTGAGGCAGCTAAGTGACATAGTATGTAGAGCATTGGATATGGGGTGAGAAAGACCTGAGTTCAAATCCAGCTTCTAACATTCATTAGTTGTATCCTCTGGGAAATTTATTTAACCTCTATTTGCCTTGGTTTCTTCATCTATAAAATAAGATCAAAAATAGAAACTTTATTGCATGATTATTGAGTATAAAACGATATATCTGTAAAGGGCTTTGAAAAACAACTCACTAAATAAATGATATTATTATTGTTATTTATAATTATCATCACATTACTTAGAACTTGTACTAAAACTCATATCTTCTGTCTTTAATGTTTTTGAAGTTGTAATCTTAAAATCTGTAAGACAGAGACAAGGGTCATTCATGACCCTCTGCTCCAACTCCTTTGTTATACAATTGAGGAAATGGTGACAGAGAGGGCAAATGGCTCGCTTAAAGTCACATGATTGAAAGCAGAATCATATTCTAAGAGAAGTTACCATATGCCTAAGTAATCATTTTATTATATTGCTCTTCTGATGTCCTGAGTGGTAGCCATCAAGGGAGGGTCTGGCAAATATTTGGTTCTTCTCGCTATGAGAATCCTAAAGCAGTAAGTTGCACTACAACCCTCTCCCTACCCAAATTATGCTCTCTTCACCCTGGCTATAAATTCTACTATAGCAACGCCCCAACCCCCACCCAATTCCAGGATATTACTTAGCAGTTTCTAGACATTCCAGTAACAAATTGGGAACAGTTGAACAAATAAGAAGCTTCTGGTTCATTAATTATGAAATTGCCAAGCTCAACATGGATCTCCAATAGGATGTTCTTTTTAATCAGGCCTTTGATTAGAATGGAACCATTAGAGACCAATGTAATCTTATATCAATTGCTTTAACTTTCTGTACTTGACTAGTCACTCTTTACTCCATGTGATTTAATCCTGTGTCCAGGGCTGCTTTTTTCATGTGTGAATGGAGCTTGTCCTACTTTGCCATGGTTAGATTAAAATGCTTCTAATTGGAATCTGTCTGCTCATCATCCTGTGATGGGCATCCATGGTCTCTAAATCACACTGAAGGAAGCTGACTCTGGAAAGCTGTGAAACTATTCATTTTGAGTGAATTAGGAACTTATTGACATTCATTTTAGGTTCTTCGATCTTGTCTGAGGTTTCTCAGTTAAAACTTAAACATGTCAAATCTGTTTTATTGAGGCACACCTCATTTCATTATTTTTTTTAACAACTGCCCATTGCAGTTCTGTGTGTGTGTGTGTGCGTGTGTGTGTGTGTGTGTGTGTGTGTATGGACAATAATTCAAGGACTTCCAGTGCCAAGATGGCAGAGTAAGGAAGGAACTTTCTGAAGCCCTCCCACATTCCCCTCCAAAAAATTGAAAAAAACATCTCATAACTGATTTGGAGCAGGGAAGCAGTTTACCAGCCAGCAGGAAAGGTCTGTCTCACTGGGATATGAGAAGAGCAAGGTCTAAGAACAGTGGAAGTAGCCAGTCCTGAAGAAGGAAGCCCGCAGCAAAACTCCAAGCCTGGAGCAATCCAATAGGCTGCACCCTCCACAAACCAGCAGCCCCCTAGACAAGTGAGAAGTCTCTGTATGGCAGCAAGACCCCTCCCCAGCAACCTTAATCCAAGCACAAGCCAGGCCTTGACTCCATTGCTGACCATCAGTGAAGCCCCATCCTGTAGCTGGCCAACAACAAGACCCCACCCTGGAGGCCTACCAGTAGAGAGACCCTGTTTCCATAGCAACCCAACAGCAGGAACCTAACCCTGGTGCAGATAAGCAACAAAATTACTCCTCCAGGACCTGTTAACAGAAAGGGCCTGTTTTCACAGCAGCAGTGGCCCCCTCCCTGGGGCAGTAACAAGATCCCTCCACCAGAAAGACTCTGTTACCATAGCAACCCAGCAGCAAGGTCCCACCCCTGGAGCCAGCCAGCAGCTAAACCTGACACCAAGGGGATGCCAAAAGGGAAACCAGGAGGGAAGCATACCCTTCAGGGAAAGCAAACAGCTAAGCCCCCAATCCTAGTGAAAGCTAACAGTAAGACCCAAAGCCCCGGCACAGAAAGCTTGGGAAGGTGTAGGACCAGAGCCCAAACCTAACAAAAACACAAAGTCACGTAAAAAGGCAAGGAACAAAAAAACGAGTAAACACCCCCCCCCAAAAAAAAACCAAACAAACAAACAAAAAGAAGAGCTTGATTATAGAAAGTTATTCTGATAAGGAGGATCAAGTCATAAACTTAGAAGAAGACAATAGTATCAAAATGATTATATGTGAAACCTCAAAGAAAAATGTAAATTGATCTCAAACCCAAAAAACAATTCCTGAAAGAGCTTAAAAAGGATTGTAAAAACAAACTAGAAAAATAGAAGAAAAATGGGGATAATAAATGAGAATAATGCAAGAGAATCATGAAAAAAGGGTAAATAGCATAGGAAAAGATAAAAATTTACCAAGAAAAATAACTACCTAAAAATGGAATTGGCCAAATGGAAAAAGAAGCACAAAAGCTGCTTGAAGAAAATAATTCCTTAAAAATTACAATTGAACAAGTGGAAACTAATAACTCTATGAAATATCAGGATATAATGAAACAAAATGGAAAAACATTTAAAAAATAGAAGAAAATGTGAAACTTTTCATTGGAAAAACAACTGACCTAGAAAATAGATCCAGCAGAGATATAAGAATTATTGGACTACTTGAAAGCCATGATTAAAAAAAAAAAGACATCTTTCAAGAACTGATCATCACCTGAAAGAGATCCCAAAATGACAACTCCCAGGAACATCGTAGCCAAATTCCAGAGATCACAGATCAAAGAGAAAGTATTGCAAGTAGCCAAAAAGAAACTATTCAAATATCATGAAGCTATAATCAGAATTACACAGGACTTGGCAGCTTCTATATTAAAGAGCCACGCGGTTTGGAATGTGATATACTGGAAGGTAAAAGAGTTAGGATTACAACCAAGAATCACCTACCTAGTAAAATTAAACATAATCTTCCAGGGGGAAAACATGGACATTTAATGAAATAGGGGACTTTCAAGCATTTATAATTAAAAGACCAGAAATGAATTAAAAAAAATTACTTCCAAATGAAAGGGAAACATAAAAGTAAAAAAAAAAAAAAAGTGGAAACATGTTTCAAGGGAAATATAAAGGATAAAATAAAAACAAGAGAAAACATAAGAAATTCAATAAGGTTAAACTGTTTATATTACTATATATCAAGCTAATATTTCTAAGTCTTAAGGATGTTATTACTATAACAGCAATTTGGAGGAATATGTGGACAGAGGATATGGACATAAGGTGACTCTAATGGGATGTTATCCCAAAAACAAAAACAAACAAAAAAACAAAAGGAGGGAGAAAGAAAAGTTCACTGGAAGAATAAAAAGAGAGAAGATTAGGTACAAATTATATTATAGTAAATGACCACAGTAAGGGAACTGCTGGGAAAAACTGGAAAAACAGTTTGGCAGAATCTAGTTATAGACCAACATCTCACACCATATACCAAGATAACATCAAAATGGGCACATGATTTACACCTAAAGTGTGATACCGTAAACCAAATAAAAGAGCATTGAACAGTTTTTCTTCAGATGTATGGATAAAGGAATAATTTAGGACCAAAAAAAATATATAGAGAATATTACAAAATGTAAAATGGATAATTTTGATTATATAAAATTTAAAGTTTTTGCACAAACAAAATCAATGCAACCCAAATTATAAAGAAAGTAGAAAACTGGGGAAAATCATTTGTAGCAAGTATCTCTGACAAAGGCTTCATTTCTAACATAAATAGAGGACTGAATCAAATTTATAAAAATACAAGTCATTCCCCAATTGATATATGGTCAAAGGACATGAACAGGCAGTTTTCAGACAAAGAAATCAAAGCTATCTATATCATGTGAAAAATGCTTTAAATCACTATTGATTAGACAATGCAAATTAAAGCAACTCTAAACTACCACCTCATGCCTATCAGAGTTGCTAATATGACAAAAAAGGAAAATGTTGGGTGTTGGAAGGGCTGTGGGAAAACTGGGACATTGATTCACTATTGGTAGAGTTGTGAACTAATATTTGAGTAGACTAGATGGTGGACTAGATGGTGGAGAAAGAAAAAAGCAGTAGTTACAGAAGTTTCCAAGCCAGAGTTGGTAAAAGGACCTGGCAACTGGTTAGAAAGAGATTACAGGATACTCCTGTGCTAAAAAGAGGAGTATGACATCAACAATGCAAAATAGTGAAAGGAAAGATTGAGACAAAAACTTAGAAAAAGATAGTATAGTTAGAGTAGCTATGAACAAAATCAAAGTTGGGGGGGAGATTGTGAATTAGACACAAGACAAACAAAAATTCCTGGAAGAACTAATGAATGATTTCCAAAATCAAGTAAGAGTGGCATAAGAAAAATTAAGCAAAGAAATAAAAGCAAAGGAAGAAAATTGTAAAAAGATAACAGCTTAGTAAAAGAGGCAAAAAAAAATTGAAGAAAAAAGCACCTCAAAAACCAGAATCGGTCAAATGGAAAAAGAGTTACAAAAGTTTGCTGATGAAAATAGCTCCTTAAATTGCTTGGAAAACTGGAAAGCAGTTTGCCAGAAACTAGGCATAGACCAACATCTCACAATGTATACCAAGATAACATTTAAATGGATAAATGATTTAGACATAATGGTGATTCAGTAAATTAATGGAGTATAGAAAAAAGTACTTATCAGATATATAGATAAGGGAAGAGTTCATGCATAAACAAGAGATAGAGGAGATTACAGGAAGTAAAATAGATGATTTTCATTATGTGAAAATAAAAGGTTTTGCATTAACAAAACTAATGCAGCCAAAATGAAAGGGAAGCAGTAAACTGGATGAGTAATTACAACTGATTTCTTTAAGACCCCATTTCTGAAACATATAGTGAACTGAGGCAAATGTATAAAAATAAGAGCCATTCCCCACCTGACAATGGTTAGAGGATATGAACAGGGAGTTTTCAGAAGAAGAAATCAAAGCTATAAATAGTCACATAAAAAATGTTCTAGATCATAACTTATTAGAGAAATATCAATTAAAACAATACTGAGATACCACCTAAAATCTATCATATTGATTAATATGATAGAAATGAAACATGGAAAATACTGGAAGGAATGTGAAAAAAAGTGGGACACTAATGCATTGTTCATTGAGTTGTGAACTAATCTAACTCTTCTGTAGAAGAATTTGGAACTATGCTTGAATGGTTATGAAATTATGCACACTCTTTAACCCAGCAATACCTCTACTAGACCTGTATCCCAAAGAAACAAAAGAAAATGGAAAAGGACTTATATGTATAAAAGTACTTATACAGATCTTTTTGTTGTGACAAAGAATTAGAAATTGAGGAGATGCCCATCCATTGGTTAATGGCTGGTCAATTTGTGGAATATGATTCTGATGGAATTCTACTGTGCTATAAGAAATGATGAACAGGATGCATTCAGAAAAACCTGGGAAGACTCACATGAGCTCATGCAAAGTGAAATGAGTGGAACCAGAAGAAAATTGTACACAGTAATAGCAGTCTTTTTTTTAAAATTTTTAATTTTTAACATGTGTTTTTAAAACTTTGGGTTACAAATTTTCTCCCTTCCTCCTTCTCCACCCACCCTCAATGAAAAGGCAAGCATCTCGATACAGGTTATAGATGTGTAGTCATGCAAAACACTTCCATAGTAGTCCTGTTGAGAAAAACTAAGTATATTTCCCTTCATCCTATCTTATCCCCCATTTATTCATTCTCTTTTTTGACCCTGTTCCTCCTCAAAAGTGTTTGCTTTTGATTATCCCCTCCCCCAGTCTGCCCTCCCCTCTATAAATCCCCTGCTCTCTTGTCCCCTTCCCCCTTTATTTTCCTGTAGGGTAAGATAGATTTCCATACCCCATTGTGTATGTTATTCCCTCCTTAAGCCAAATCCTATGAGAATAAGATTCACTCATTCCCTGTCACCTTCCCCCATTTCCCCTCCACTGTAAAAGCCTTTTCTTGTCGGTTTCATGTGAGATATTTTACCTCATTCTACTTCTCCCTTTCTCCTTCTCCCAGTATAATCTTCTCTTAACCCTTAATTTTACTTTTCAGATATCACCCCTTCATCTTCAACTCACCCTGTGCCCTCTATCTATCTATACATACATATAATTTTTTTTCCTTTCCACTGCCCCAATATTGACAAAGGACTCATGAGTTACAAATATAATCTTTCCCTGCAGGAATGTAAACAGTTCAACCTTAATAAGTCTCTTATGATTTCTCTTTCATGTTTACCTCTTCCATGTTCCTCTTGAGTCTTGTATTTGAAGGTCAAATTTTCTATTCAGCTCTGGTCTTTTCCACAGGAATGCTTGAAAGTCCCCTATTTCATTGAATGACCATTTTTTTACCCTGAAAGATTATACTCAGTTTTGCTGGGTAGGTGATTCTTGGTTGTAGTCCTATCTCCTTTGCCCTCCAGAATATAATACTCCATGTCCTTCAGACCCTTAATGTAGAAGCTGCTAGATCTTGTGTTATCCTGATTGTGTTTCCACAGTACTTGAATTGTTTCTTTCTGGCTGCTTGCAATATCTCCTCCTTGACCTGGGAATTCTGGAATTTGGCTACAACATTCCTAGGAGTTTTCCTTTGGGGATCTCTTTCAGGAGGTGATCAATGGATTCTTTCAATTTCTATTTTGCCCTCTGGTTCTAAAATATCAGGGCAGTTTTCCTTAATAATTTCTTGAAAGATGATATCTAGACTCTTTTTTTGATCATGGCTTTCAGATAGTCTAATAATTTTTTAAGTTCTCTCTCCTGGATCTATTTTCCAGGTCAGTTGTTTTTCCAATGAGATATTTCACATTCTCTTCTATTTTTTCATTCCTTTGGATTAGTGTTACAGTGCTTTGATTTCTCAAATTGTCCCTAGTTTCCAATTTCTCCATTCTAATTTTTAAGGAAGTATTTTCTTCAGTAAGCTTTTAGACTCCCTTTTCCATTTGGCCAATTTTGCTTTCTGGTCTTCATTGGCTTTTTGAACCTCTTTTGCCATTTGGGTTAGGCTATTTTTTAAGGTGTTATTTTCTTCAGCATTTTTTTGGGTCTCCTTTAACATCACTCTCAGTTTTTCCTCTACTTCTCTTACTTGCTTCTCAAAATCCTTTTTGAGCTCTTCCATGGCCTGGGACCACATTACATTTTTCTTGGAGGCTTTGGATGTAGGAACTTTGGCTTCGTTGTCTTCTTCTGGTTGTATGTTTTGATCTTCTTTGTCATCAAAGTAAGATTGTATAGTCTGACTCTTTTTGTGCTGCTTGCTCATGATCTCAGCCAATTACTTGAGTTATAGACTCTTTGTTAAGGTAGGAGTCTGTTTCCAGGGTGGAGAATGTACTGTCCCAAGTTTCAGGTGTTTTGTGCAGCTGTTTTCAGAGATACTTCTAGGGACTTGTAAATTTTCAGTTCTTCCAAGGTGCTATGATCAAGGGCGAGGTGTTTACTCCTTCCCTGGCCTGTTCTCTGGTCTATGAGCACTCTTTTCTGTCTTGGAACTTTAAGGAGGGTTTCCTCTCCATAGCCACTACAAACTTCACCATGCCAACACTCCTCCTCACCCCAGGACAGCCACCCAGAACTGTGACCCAGATCCAAGCACGGGCAGAGCAAGAGAATCCTGCATCAGCAGAGAGATCCCTGCAATCCCCCTTTCATCAGCCATTCGATACCCCTTCAGTCTGTGGGCCAGAAGCTCAGGAAGCAGCTGTCACCCCAAAGAATGGGGCTAGGACCCCATGCTCCTCTCTCACCACCATCAAAACAGACTTTTCCCACTGACCATCTAAGTTGTCTTTGGCATTCGTGGTTTGAGAAGTCTGGAAACCACCACACCTGCCTGCGATTCAGCCCTTTGAGGCCTGTTTCTGCCCATGCCAAACTTCACTCCTCTCCCCGCCTGGTGAGATACACCTTTCAGATCAACCATCCAGGCTGTCTTGGGCTGGAAATTTGTTTACTCTGTCTTTTTGTGGGTTCTGTTGCTTTACAATTTGTTTAGAGTCATTTTTTACAGGTATTTGGAGGGGTTTGGGGGAGAGTTCAAGCAAGTCACTGCTTTTACTCGTCCATCTTGGCTCCACCCCCCCAGTAACAGCAAGTTTTGTAAAGATAATCAACTATGAGTGACTTAACTACTCTGAAAAAGACAATGATGCAAGTTGAAAAATGCTATCTACTTCTAGACAGAGAACTGATGAACTACAAATATAGATTGAAGCATACTTTTTAAAAATTTTTTATTTTTATTATTTTATTTTATTTCTGGTTTTTTTTTTCACAATATGGCTAATAGGAAAATATTATTTGTATGACCATGTATAAATGAAATTAAATTGCTTGCTTTCTGAAGGAGGGGGCAATGGCACGGTGGTTGGAGATAATTGTAAATTCACTTGTTTAAAAAATGCTTGTAATTTTTATATGTAATTGGCAAATATTTAATAAATAAATAAAAATAATTTTATAAAATAAATAAATTGTTCCTTTGAGGAGACATGGACATGCCGTCAATACATAGGGAGTTTTTGATCACTGGAGCTCTTTAATTAGAAGTTGAAAAGACATATTTGTAATATATAATAAAACTCAGTTGTTTACAGCAATTTATTTTTTCCTTTCTCCTTCAATAATCCTTTGTAATAGATAGTACACACACATCATTATTCTCATTTTACAGTTTGAAGAATCAGCCTTACAGAAGTAAAGTGACTTGTCCAATATGACATAGCTAGTAAATAGAGGATCTAAGAAGTCTTATGATTCCAGGCCCAGCTCTGTTTCTATTACATCATATTGCTCTTCAAGTGTATGGGGTTGGCTTGATGGCCCCTGAGGTTCCATTTAACTTTGAGAGTCTGTAATTCTTTGAAAGTTCTCCTTGATGTCCAAAGTATCCCTCAATTTGTCAGCTTTGACTTAATCATTGATGTCTTGATACTAGCTTTTGCTCTCAAAGTGCCACATCAGAAAAGTATATTTCTTTGTGAGACATAGAAATATAAGAAATAAGTCATCCACAAAACCAGGGTCAGAGTTTCACATTAAGCCTGTCTGCTTGAGAGAGTTTGGGTTTGCATTTGGGTTTGGTTTGGTTTATTTTGCTTGAACATCTCTAGGGGCCCAATAGTCTTTCTATAGCTGTCAGACTTGGGTAGGACCAATTGGACATAATGTAAATAAATGGCCCCTCACCTTTGAATTTCATACACTCAGCAGAATGTGCACACCCCAGAGAAGGAAAGAAAAATAACAGACCTGTTATTTAGGAAGAGGTTTCACAGAATGAGAAACATCTTGAGTCTACAAACGTGCCTTCACTAAGGAATGAGCTTAATTCAGGATCAGCATCATAGAATTAGAGATATGGAAGAAAGGATACTAATAACTAATTTTAAAATTGTGAAAATAATAAAAACTCACATTCCTATGTAGTCTTTTATATGAAGAAGCACCCTTCCTCTGCCCTCTCCTTCCCTACCAGTTTCTCCTTTATCAGTGGACATTCTGAGGGAGGCCATCTCTGCTATTGTCCCCATTCTCCAGCTGAGGAAAATAAGTCTTAGAGAGGTGGTATGATTTCTATAATTCACCCAGGAAATACAAAGTTGGGGCTAACTGAGATTTAGGTGTTCTGACTTCAAAAAATGGCATACCGTGCCATATCTCCGGGTACTAAGTTGACTCTGAATAAACAGATTGAGACACATAGGGAGGAAATAATAGCAATAGTTGATATGTACATGAAGCTTAAGGATTACAAAACACATTCTCTAATTAACCAAGCTTCATAATAACCTTTGGAGGTAGGAATTATAATTATTATTATTTCCAGTTAGGGCAGTTAGGTTGTATAATGGCTAGAGTGCCAGGCCAGAGGTCAGGAAGACCCATCTTCCTGAGTTCAAATCTGGCCTCAGACACTTACTAGATTTTTGACCCTGGTCAAGTCACTTAACACTGTTTACTTCAGTTTTCTCATCTCTAAAATGCCTTGGAGAAGGAAATGGCAAAAACACTTCAGTATCTTTGCCAAGAAAACCCCAAATGGTGTCATAGAGAGTCAGATACAACTAAAAATTAACTGAACAACACCAAAATTATCTCCATTTTAAAGATAAAGAAATTGATGTTCAGAGGAAGTAAATGACCTGATAGGGAAATACAACTGTAAAAGGTCAGAGTTTAGTTTAAACCCTGGTTGTTGTCTCAATGTCTAGAATTCTATCCATTATATCACCCTGACAAAGGTCAACAACTAGCTAGTGGAAAGGTCTGAATTAAACCCTAGTTTTCTCAGTTCTGATTCTACTGTACCACCTTTCCTGCCTGATAATTGGAAGAAGGGTTTTCCTGAAAGAATGAGTAAGGATTTTAACAGAGAATTAGTATTAAAAACTCGTACAAATAAAATCATAAAAATGTCAAAGATAGATTCTCAGAGATCTACTGAACTTCAGAGGAAAAAATATCACTCAACATATAAAGTACCTTAACAATATCCTAATCTATGTATACTTAATCTTTTTTTCATCATGGTCCCCTTTGTCATCCTGATGAAATGTGTGGACACTTTCTCATATTCTCCAAGGCATAAAACACACTTGCAAATGAGTTAGATGTAAGTGGCCATCAAAGTCCAGTGGCAAGACAAAGGTTAAATTCTCAAGTAGTGATAAGCATAAATAATATTTCAAGATATCTCTAAAATGTTATGAAATTATCTCTGATTTTTATTGGTAACAGATGAGAGATACTGCTAATATTATTATTGTTTGTTTCTCACATTCATAAATAAAAGAAATACTCAATTAGTGAAAATAAAAATAATATTTTTTTCTCATCCACATTCACAGAACCCAGGATAAGAATCTTTATTCCAATACAGTTCTTTTCTTTTTATTATTTCATTTTATTTATAGACAACAAAATTAAGGCCTAGGGAGGAGAAATGACTTGCTTGAGCTCACATAGCAACTTAATGACAACCAGAATTAAAATCCAGGTCTCATGACTTTCCATTATAACCCCAAAATCTTCATTCTGGGGAGGTTTTTTTTTCCTTTTCCACCCAAAACTATTTCTATGATTAGTGTTCCAGTGAAAGTAATATGTTTCTTGTATTGGGATCATTTGAAGTTACCAGAGACTATAATCAATTAAACACACATTTAGTGGGGATGTTACCACACCTCTGTCACCTTTTGGCTCACCCCCCCAAAAAAATTAGACCCTATGCACGTCCATTTAGGATATCCCTTCAATCCCTGCCCCCATCCCTCAGGAAATCTTTTTGAATGTCTAATGGTCTAAATGCTAACAGTTCATATGCAGATATTCTAAGTTCATACTAATGTTAGGGCTATCATCTTTTTTACATCAAGGAATCCTTACTTCCTCATATGACCCATGAGATTCTTATCAAGAATTATACAAATTAGAGTTATACGGGTATGGACCTGAATTTATACTTTCATATTTATTAGTTTGGCTAATGGGACACAAAAGGAAAATGATGGATGGTGAAAAGGATTTGTGGAATATGAGATACTAATGCACTATTGGTGGTGTTGTAAAGTAATTCAACCATTCTGCAGAGCAATTCAAAACTATGCCCAAAGGGCTATAAAACCATGTATCCTTTGACCTACTAAAACTACTACTAGGTCTGTACCCCAAAAGAGATAAAAACACAAAGGAAACTGACCTATGCGTACAAAAGTATCTATAGCAACTCTTTTTGGGGGACAAAGAATCAGAAATTGAGGGGATGCCCATCAATTGGGGAATGGCTGAATGAATTGTGGTATGTGATTGTGATAGAATACTATTGTTCCTTAAGAAATGATGAGTAAAACCTGAAAAGACTTATATGAATTGATGCTGAGTGAAGTGAGCAGAATGAGAACATTGTACATAGTATCAGCAACATTGTGCAATGACTTTGACAGACTTAGCTCTTCTTAACAATGTAAGAGATCTAAGACAACTCCAAAGATCCAAGATCAAAAATACTGTCCACATCCACAAAACAAACTTTGGAGTCTACATGCAGATCAAAGCATACTATTTGCTCTCTTTTTTTGTTGTTGTTTGTTTCTTTTTTCTAGTGGTTTCCTCCATTGGTTCTAATTATTCTTTACAACATGCCTTATGTGAAAACATGTTTAATATGAATGTATATGTAGAACCTATATCAGATTGTATGCCATCTTAGAGGAGGGGAGAGGAGAAAATTTGGAACTCAGAATATTATGGAAGTGAATGTTGAAAACTAAAAATTAATTAATTAATGTTAAAAAAAAAAGAAATGATAAGAAGGATGCTCTCAGAAAAATCTGGAAAGACTTACATGAGCTGATGTGAAGTGAAATGTCCTATGTACAAAGTAACCGCAATATTGTAAAATGATCAGGTGTGAATGACTGAGTTGTTTTCAGTGATATAATGATTCAAGATAACTCTGAAGGACTTATGATGAAAAATGCTGTCTATTCCCAAAGAAAGAACTGATGGTGTCTGAATACAGATTGAAGCATATGCTTTTTACTTTATTTTTCTTGAGATTTTTTTGTCTGTATTTTCTTTCACTGTTATGGAAATGTTTTGCATAACTAAACATACATAACCTGTATTAAATTGTTTATCTTCTCAATGGCAGGGCAAGAGGTTGAAGGGAGCAAGTGAGACAATTTGGAACTCAAATTTTTAAAAATGAATGTTTAAAATTGGTTTTACATGTAATTGGGGGAAAATAAGATAAAATCCTTAAAAAGAAAAGAAAAGAAATTCCATTCATAATCTTACTAGACTGTGAATTTATTTATGGTCCTAGCCAGTCCTAAGGCCTTTGGCCTGTTCTTTCTAAGAATGAGCTGAGCTTTTTATGATCCAAACTGCATTGATAGAGCTTCATAAGAACCCACCCAATTTGCCCAGAGGTTGAGAGTAAATAATGAAGACATCAGGAGGAAAATATGGAGTCTATTACCTGGCCCCAGTGCTCCTGAAATGTCAATAGGCTTTCATATTATTTTGATATTAAGGCAGTGCTCCTTTTCTGATGACATAGGTCTAAGAAGATGAGGAAAACAGTAGGAAGAAAAGTAATTAGGTTCATTGTGTAGCTTAATGACACAATGTAATGTATCTGCTAAGTGGATGTAAATATATGTAGCTTATTAAAGCAGGGTTATAGATCTGAAGAAAGTAATAACCAAACTCTAAAACATTTATGACAATATTTAACAAGCTAATATTAAACATGACTTTTTTTTTTAATTTCAGGCAACTTCATGTAATGAATGGAATTTGCCAGAAACAAGCATGGTTCAAAAGTGTATCAGCCTCATCTGTCTTTTCTTCATTTGGTAATAATTTGCTTGGGTTATTCTCAAAGATGCACTTAATGGGATTGTTTATTTTTGCACTGATATATTGAAGCTCATTATTAGGATTTTCATTTAAAATGTGCCCAGAAATATTCATCTAAATAATAAAGGAACTATAATGTTATTTTTATTTTTAAGATTATTTTCCTTTATGTTCCTGGATGCTTTTGTCCAAATAAAATGTTTCAACTGAGGCAGGGGAAGGACTGAGGGGTATATGAAGTGTCTGAAGAAAAAACTTTTGAGATGAAAATTCTCTACTTATAATAGAAAGTCTATATGTAACCATCATATAGCCAGGTCTTATAAACACTTTCTGTGATAAGATAATAGAAAATTTTCCTCCATAAATAATAACTCACATTTCCATAGTGATTTCCTGGAGAGTAGGTGCTACAATGATTGTCATTCACATTTCACAGATGAGGAAACTGAGGCTTAGAGAACTAAAATATTAATAATCATGGTTACTCAGCTAGTAAATTGAAGAACCTGGCTGCAAATTTGCCATGTTTCCTGATGATTCCTAAAACCTCAGTCATACACAATTTGCCTCTTCCTGTTCAATTCCTTCCTCAAACTTGCAATCAGTTGCAAAGTTCTATCCATTCTTTTTCCATAATTTCTCATATCAGACCCTATTTATTCCCCCAGCTTATTGCTTTTTACTTGGATTATTGTAACGTCATGCCGATTTTCTCCCTATTGTCATTTTCTTCCTTCTCTTCAATTCATCTTCCTCAGACCTAACAAAATATATTCCCTAAATCACAAACTTAATCATTTGACTTTGCCCCTCAAAAACCTTCTGTGGTTCCCTACTACTACTCACATTTAAAAAAAAATCTTTTTGACACTTTCCTTCCTAACTTCCCAGACTTATTTCATATGAGTTATTGGAGTAGCAATTTCAAATTTGCTCTGAAATAATTATAAATCTTATATGCTGGTTACACAATGATTTTTAAGATGACTTGTGGATCATTCCAGTGAATGCTGCCCAAAATGAAAAATCTAATTAAAGCATATTAGTTATATGTAGCTATTCCTTGAACTTGACTTTCTATTTCCTTTATCAATTTTTTTCTTCTCTGTACCTTATCACTGAAATTCACTATCTCCTCAACTTCATCTCCTATAAACCTTTTCTTCCTTAGATATTTACATTTAGTGCCACCTTCTATAAGAATATATTCCTGATTCTCAATTTCTAATATTCTCTCCTGCATCAAATTGCCTTATTTTTAAATATATAGCACATGGAACAATGCTTATAGTTGGCACCAAAGGGGGGGGGACTACCCAAATTTAAGCATAAAACCAACTCCAAATCATTACTCACAAGCCCCCGTCAGTGTGTTTATTTTTGGCAGCTAATCAATGGAACAATTTAAAGCAAAAGATTTGAACAAAACATAAACAAAAACAAAGGAAGTAATAAGAAAATACTCTTCCCATACATAGAAAAGATATAAACTTATCTTTGTGAGTTCAAAATTCAGCCTTAGACACTTACTAGATTTGTGTCCCTGCGCAAGTCACTTAAATATATTTACCTCAGTTTCCCTGTCTGTAAAATGTTCTAGAGAAATAAATGGCAAATGACTCCAGTATTTTTGCCAGGAAAATCCCAAATGGAGTCATGAAGAGTCAGACACAACTGAAAAAAGATTAAACAACAATAAAAATAGAGGACATGTGATCTCACAGGTTATTATATGCCTAGTGGGGAGATAAATGTACAGAGAAAGTACATTCTCAAAGAACATGTTAAATTATGCTGTACATGCCAGGAAGACAGGTGACCAGTGCATAAATGCCACCAGACCAACTCAAAAATAAACAAGTAAACAAAGAGACTCTTTTTAGGACTCTGCCAACAAACAAATAAATATGTAATCTATATAAAAGCTAATAAAGGAGGAGATGTTGCCCAAATACTTCATTTCATCTTTTTCTTTTACTTGTTTTCTTATCCTAACATCATTTGAATGGCAATCAAAAGTTATGTTGTGTAACCTCATCTATGCCACAGTCCTGAACCATATTCACAGACTGAGGAGGAGCCCTAACAAACCAGAGTTTGCAGTCTCTTAGAATGATCACCATTGCTAGGATAAGAGTGCTTGTGGTGACTCACAGAAGAGCACAGACCAGGAGGGTAGTAAACACACTCATACAACCTTGGAAGAACTGAAAACTTAAAGACCCCTAGAACTAGCTCTGAAAACAACTGCAAAAACACAACAACAACAAAAACAAAACAAAACCAAAAAAAAAAACAACCTCTGAATCTTGTGACAGTGCCCTATTCACCCCAGGACAGAGCTCAAACTTTATCATAGCATTAAAAGTGAGGAAAAAATAGGCTGGAAAAATAAGCAAACAACATAAAAAGAACCTGACTGTAGAAAGTTACTATGGTGACAGAGAAGATCAAAACACCACTGAGAAGACAATAATGTTAAAACACCTAAATGCAAAGTCTCAAAGAAAAATGTGAATTTGTTTCAGGCCAAAACGGATTTCTCAAAGAGCTCAAAAAGGATTATAAAAATCAAATAAGAGAGGTAGAGGAAAAAAGGAAGAAGGAAAGGAGAATGATTCAAGAATATCATAAAAAAAAGCCAACAGATTGGTAAATGAAGCAGAAAAGAAATATTGAAGAAAGTAACTGTCTAAAAACAGAATAGGGCAAGTGGTAAAAGGGTACAAAATTCCGCTGAAGTAGAATTGGCCAAATTGAAAAAAAAATGTACAAAAATTCGCTGAAGAAAAGAACTCCTTAAAATTAAAATTGGCCAAATTGAAAAGGAAATACAAAAGCTCACTGAAGAAGAACTTCCATAAAAGTTAGAATTGGGCAAGTGAAAGCTAATGAGTCCATGAGACATCAAGAAACAATCAAATAAAATCAAAAAAATGGAAAAAAAATTAGAAGAAAATGTGAAATATCTCATTGGAAAAAAAAAAACTGACCGGGGAAATAGATCAAAGAGAGAACATTTAAGAATTATTGAACTACTGAAAAGCCATAATCAGAAAAATAAAAAAAAGAGCCTAGACATTATCTTTCAAAAACTTATCAAAGTATCAAGAAAAACTGCCCTGGTATTCTAGAATCAAAGGGTAAAATAGAAATTTACAGAATCCACCAATCACTTACTGGAAGGGATCCCAAAAGGAATATTATAGCCAAATTCCAGAGTTAGCAAGTAAAAGAGAAAATATTCTAAGCAGCCAGAAAAAAGAAAAAAAAACAATTCAAATATCATGGAGCCACATAAAGATAACACAAGATTTAGCAGTTTCCAGATAAAAAGATTGCAGGTCTTGTAATATGATATTTCAGAGGGCAAAAGATCTAAGAATATAACCAAGAATTCCCTAATGAGCAAAACTGTTGTTCTAAGAAGCTATAGTATGTGAAGAGGCCACACCTGATAAACCATCTTGGCAGAGGGGTTAAACCAGATTCAGAGTAATCAACAAACCAGTCAGGGGCAGAGAACCTGCAGCCTTGAGGTCACATGTGGCCTTCTAGATCCTTAGGTGTAGCCTTTTGACTAAATCCAAGTTTTACAGAACAAATATTTTTATTAAGAAAATTTGTTCTGTGAAGTTTGGATTCAGTCAAAGGGCCACACTTCAGGACCTAAAGGGCCACATGTGGCCTCAAGGCTACAGGTTCTCCGCCCCAGGTCTAACCTTGGTGAATTAGGAGGTGTCCGTTCTAAGCATGTGAAGACTTCCCATGGTTTGATGGGCAAATGTGAACAATTTGTTCCAATGATTATGAAGGTGGCTGAAGGTGCTGTGGAATGCTTAGAGCTTGGTCAGATATCAAAGACATCAAGGTCATCCACTGCATTCCAGGCCATTACCAATTGCCTTGACTTTTGTCTTGCCACTGGCCTTTGATGACTCTGGAAGAGAGAGTGAGGCTGAAAACTTTGTGTAACTTTGCCTCACTTAAATCCAATTCACGCAAAAATCAAATCAACATCCAATGTGATGTCATTGGTCCTCTTTGAAGATGAAGAACAAACAACAACATAAAGAGAATGAGTGTGAATTGAATATAATGTGATTATATCTAAAACAATGAAATTAAGAGTTGAAAAAGAAATGCACTGGTAGAAAGGGGAAGGGAGAGGTAGAATGGGGTAAATTATCTCACATAAAAGGCAAGAAAAAGTTTTTACGATGGAGTGGAAGAAGGGAGAGGTGGAGGAAAGCAATTGAACCTTACTTTCATCAGAACTGGCTCAAAAAAGAAATAATATGTGTATACACTAAGTTGAGTATAGATCTCCATCTTACTCTACAGGAAAGGAGTTGGGGCTGACAGAATGGAGGGCAGAATGGGGGGCATGGTAGTTAAAAGCAGAACACTTTTGAGGATGGACAAGGTGAAAGGAGGGAGAGAGAGTACAATAAACAAGGGGGAAATAGGATGGAGGAAAATAGTAATCAAAATTGTAAAAAAATACATTAAGTTTTTAAGATAAAGGCCTCATTCTCAAATATGTAAAGAATTGAGTAAAATTTATAAGAAAACAAATCATTCCCCAATTGATAAGTGGTTAAAGGATATGAACAAGCAGTTTTCACAGGAAGCAATCAAAGCTGTTAAATGAAAAAGATATTTTACATCACCACTGATTAGATAAATACAAATTAAAGCAACTGTGAGGTACCACCCCATACCTATCAGATTGGATAATATGATAGAAAAGGAAAATGACAAATATTGGAGAGGATATGGGGAAATTAAGACACTAATGCATTGTCAGTGGAGTTGTGAACTGATTCAACCATTCTAGTGAGCAATTTGGAACTATGCCTAAAGAACTATAAAACTGTGTATACCCTTTGACCCAGCAATACCACTGCTAGGTCTGTATCCCAAAAAGATAAAATACAAAAAGAAAAAGGTCCCATATACACAAAATATTTATAGCAGCTCTTTTTGTGGTGGAAAAGAATTAAATTAAGTGTATTCCCATCAATTGGGGAATGACTGAACAAGTTGTATATAATTGTGATGGAATGCTGTTGTGTTGTAAGAAATGATGAGCTGAGTGCTCTCAGAAAAACCTGGAAAGTTGTACATAATCCAATGCAAAGTGAAATGAGTAGAATCAGGAGATTATTGTACACAGTAACAGCAATATTGTATGACCATCAGCTGCAAATGATTTAGCTATACTCAGCAATACAAAGATCCAAGACAATTCTGAAGGACTTTTGATATAATAAATAAATAATAATAATAATGATAATAATATTTTCCACATCCAGGGAGGAGAGTGAAACACTGATGGAGTCTAAATGCAGATTGAAGTATACTTTTTACAACTTTATTTTTCTTATTAGTTTGGTCTGTGTTTTCTTTTACAATGTGACTAACATGGAAATATGTTTTACATGACTGCATATGTATGATCTATGTGAAAATGTTTGCTTTTTCAATGAAGGAGAGGGGTGGTTGACTAGAGGGATGGACAGAATTTGGAGCTCAACACTTTCAGAAAATATTAAAAAATGTTTTTACATGTAATTGTGAAAGTAAAATATTAAATAAAAATAAAAACTACAACGTCAACACAATCTGTTCCAGGAAAAAAAAATGATTTATAATGATTTATTTATGTTTTTTTTATACCAGTCATTTTTTGTGCATTTATATACATGCCCTCCCTCACTTCCAACCCATCATTTAATCCTCTCTTATAACCAATATCTTAAACAAGAAGTAAAAGAGATGCCCACCTGACAGTATATACGTTATATATCATTGAAATCCAATGGTACTGGCCTCCTTTCCATTTTTTTCTAACAAAACACTTCATCTCTCAACTTTGACCATTTTCACTTTCTCTTCCCCATGCCTAGAATGTACTTCCTCTTCATCTCTGTCTCCTGGTTTGCCTGACTTTCTTCAAGTTTCAGCTAAAATCCTACCTTCTACTGAAAGACTTTCCTGATCTCTCAATGCTAATACCTTCCTTCTATTGATTATTTTCAATTTATCTTAAATATATCTTTTCATATTGTAGTTTTCATGTTAACTGTGAATTCCCTGAGAACAGGGACTGTCTTTGAGCATTTTTTTTTTTGATCACCATGCTTAGCTTAATGATTAATGCATACTAGGAATTTAATAAGTGCTTATTTACTGACAGATATTACAGTGTCTTTACTTTCCACCTCTCTCGTGAGAGTAGGGAGATTTGTTTCATCTGTTCTACAAGGCTGAGATTGGTGAATAACCATTGATTGAGGATGTTTTAGAGCAGTACGAATAGGGTAGATGACTGGGAAAAGATCTCAGATCTTTTCCAGCTGGAGTTTCTGTGTTTTGAGTTGATGCGGGGTTGTAGTTAAATTTATTTACATGCTTAAATAATACCAATTTGTTCTAAAGAACAAAAGGAACAAAGCTAATTTGGTAGCAGAAAAAGAGATTCACTATATTCCCTTTTGGATGTCAGTAAAGTCATTTAAGAATGATTCTCCATTGCCAGTATGAAACAAGGTGTCACCCATTTTTATTATTATTTTTGTTTTCCCTTCCTTTGTGCTAGCTGTTGTGCAAAGATAAGCAAAAGACCAACAGAAGTCATACATTGTCTTGGATTCCCCACCCTCATCTCTAGGGCAAGGACTGACTAAAGGATTAGAAAGTCTCCCTTTCCCTGAAAAAACAAACAAATTTTAAAAATGACCTCAAGGCCAATGTCTGTGTGGCTATAAATTAGCTTGAAGACATTGTTTGTATACCATAAGAACTTGTAGGAAGTAGGCCATATTTAGACTCTTTGCCTCAATTTACTCAACACTCCAGTTAATCCTACATAGTACTGCCAAAGATATTTTTCTTGAAGTACAAATCTATCTATGTGACTCCTCCAGTCAATCAAGTCCATTGGCTTCATTATTGACTCTAGAATAAAATATAAACTTTAGTCAGCTTTTAAAGCCCTTCACAACCTGACACTAACCCATCTCCTAAATGGACATGACTTTTACTTCTGTATCATCAACTCACCCAAAATAGCCTTCTCTCTTTCCCTTATAATGATACTCCATTTCTTTTCACTGGCTATACTAATGCCCAGGACTTCTACCTCACCTTCACTTCATAGAGCCCCTCCTTAGTTTAAGAGACAGTTAAGGCACCATCTTCTACATACATCCCTTTCTGATCTGCCACTCACGTCCTCACTTAATGCCCAAATTACCTCATATTTCACAACTTTGTATACATTTGTATTTTTTTCACTTTATGCTTATTCTGTGTCTGTTTCCATAGGTATTTGAGGTCTCTTCCCATTAGAATGTAAGTTCCTTGCAAATAAGGATTATTTAATTTTTTGGAGTTATAGCTGTAGTTCTTACCATGGTCCCTAGCATATATTAGGCTCTTAATAAATGCCTGTTGATTGGTTGATTGGTTGCTACATAAATGCAAATCTATCTTAGTGTTAATTGTTGATTCTCCCAGACTAGGTATGCAGCTTAATATATAGAATAATCCTTTTAATTCATTTGTATTCTTAATGGTAATAAATAAGCTTTCTTACCACAGTTCTGTATTGGAATATGAGCATTATAGGAAAAATATATGGATTTTTAAAAGCAGTGGTCTAAGAGATGGTGTCTAGTCCTGGCTCTGTCTGCTTACTGTATGTATGATAGGTGGCAAGTTGTAATAATCTCTATGGATTTCAGTTTCCTCACCTATAAAATGATCTCTGAGATCCTTTTGAGCAAAGCAACATTCAATATCATGTGAGTAATAAAGCTATATCTATGTGATACCCCATTATTATGACAATACTGACTGTTAAATTTAAAATCCAGGAAGGAACTCTATTTGTGTGAATAAATGAGGCATTTATTAAGTGTTTGCTATGTGCCAAACTCTGTTCTATGTTCTTGGGACACAAAATAAGTAAAAGAGTGTGCATGCTCTCAAGGAGCTCAAATTTTAAAAGGCAAAGATTTGACAAATAAGAAAGATGTGACGAGGGAGGAATGGAACTTGGCAAGGAATTGTGTATAATTCATGAAACTGTAGCCATGAAGATCTGGATTCAGTTTGGGAATGACTGTCATATTTTTTACATAAGTTTAATCAATGTAAATTAATTTTCATAACAAGAATCCCAAAAGACTCTAAAAAGTACCTTAGAAAGAAAACACTTAATTTATTTGTCAATGGGAGAGAGATGACAATGCTAACATAAGACTATGCAAGTTTATAATATAAACTTGTTCATACAATCTTATGAATAGGGATGATGAATGATTATCGGCAATGTAGGTTGATAAAGCAGAGAGGAGTGGAGCATAAAATCAGCTACATGTCAGTTAATCAGCAATTATTTATTGAGTGCCTATTATGGGCTTGACACAGAGCTAGTTGTTATGTAAATGAGTATTAAGAAATGAAAGAATCTCTACTCTCAGGAAGCATATATTCAATTGGGGGAGCTAGCAGTGCCTGTGTGTGTGTATGTGTGTATGTGTATGTGTGTGTATGTGTTTTCTGTAGAATACTATAATGTAAACATTTTAATAATACATGAGATAATAATTATACAATAATACACATATACATACATGTGGGTTAATGATAGCTAGATCTATATATACATGTATAAACATATAAAATCAATATAGTAGCTAAATAAAATATATTTGGGGAGGAAAAATACTAGCATTCGAGGGCATTATTGAAGGCTTCAGGTAGAAGGTAGTTCTTGAGTTACATCTTAAAGACATAAGAGATTCAGTTAAGTGGAAATGAAGAGGAAGTAAATACTTAAATGGAGGACAGACAGTTCATAGGTACTGAGACTGGGTTGGTATGTTGAATGTGAAGAACAGAGATAAGAACAGTTTGGCTGAATTGCAGAGTGTGGGAATGGGAAAATTATATAATGAATCTGAAAAGATAAGTTGGAGCCAGATAGTGAAGGTTTTAAAAATCAAAACAGACTAGTTTATATTATTTTCATAGAGACAATAGTGAGTCACTGGGAGTGTTGGAATTGCATGGACATATATGCCCCTAAGAAAAATCATGTGGGCAGCTGTGCAGAGGATTGATTTGAATGCAGATATTTGAGTCAAAGAGAACCATTAATAAGATCATGTGTATTCTATCAGGGAAGATAACAATGACAAATATTAATATATAAACAACAAATGCAAAATAAATTCAAATACAACAATTATGGAGTGAGAGCACTAGCACCAAAATTTAAAACAAATGATTGGGTATGTTGGGTACATATTGGGTAGATGATAGATACAGATAAATAGATGTTAGTGTGAATATGAACTTATATTTGAAGAATGTCACCTTCAAGCAGCATAAACTGCTCACAAAATTGGAGAGAGATATCTGGGTACATTAAAAATAGAAATAAAACTATAACATGCTATTATTAATATAATTTGATGAAAAAATATTGAAAAAATATATCACAGAGTCAAAGTCCCTCATTTTACAGATAAAGAAATTGAAGCTCACAATTACACAGCCTATAAGTGTTAGAAGTAGAATTGGAAAACATATCTGCCTAACTCCATGTCCAGTTTTCTAACTACTATACCCTGATGCATCTTCAAAATTAGAAAGGTGACTTCTGCAAGGTATTTAAAAATCATATGCACTATGGCCAGAATATGTTTATACTAAGATTTCATGGAAATAATAAATCAAATTAATAACTAATCACATGGCCTTTCCAATAAACAAAGAACAAATGTTTAATAAATTATAGGAATAACACAGTAAAATCACATAAAAACAAATGCATAAAAGGACCCTTCCTTAATATAATCAAAAACATCTCCTTTAAATAAAGAGCTAATATTATAAAAAATGGAGAAACATTAGATAATGTTAAAAAAAAGTCAAAGGTAAAGGAAGAATGTTTCTTTTCTCTAATACTTATCTAGTGACAGAAATGCAGAGTGTAAATAAGATGAGAAAGAGAAGTAAATAAAATAAGCAATTAAATAGGCATATGATACTTCATTTAAGAAAACTCCAAAGATTCAAAATAACAATAATTTTAAAAATAATTTCAAGTAGCCAGCTGAAAAATCAAATCAGAGAAATCAACTTTTTTTTTTCCTATTTTACTAACAAAATTCATGAGGAAGAGATGGAAAAATTCTTTTAATGAAACTGAAATATTCAAAAGTTATTTTTTGTTAACCTAACAAGACCCACAAAGGTTTTAGAGAAATCAAGCTACATCACAGTATTAATAGAAATTAAGAGGAAAATTTTAAAGGTTGTTTTTATTTACATTTGGGGTATATGAATGTAAGAAAACAAATCTTACTTAAATTAATGTATGCATTTGATCACTTCCCAATAAAATGACCAAAGATGTACTTTATAGAATAAGGCACAGTCAAAGGCCAAGTCATTTAGAGAAACAAAAGCATTTATTCCTCTTTGGTTTAGGCATTGCTTCCACATACATAATCAACCAATCAATCCAAAAATAAAGCACTTATTAAGTTTACTACCATGTGCCAAATGCTATGTTAATTGTAATATCTCTTTGACTCCACACACTGTAATCTCTTCTCCACAATTTTGTGTAATTCGTTGTATAACTATAATTCTTTCAAAGAAGATCTATTTAATGAGAAGTTTATGTTTCTCTTAAAATATTCTATATATCTCTGAATTACATGGGCTATTTTTCTATTATAATGCATTCTTGTTTCATGACTGGCTTACCTTGTTTCCTGATCAAAATTATTTAAGGTATTCATCAAAGTCTATGAACTTAAATCCATTTCAACAAGTTTTGTTTTGTTCAGAGTATTACATTAAGCACTAATGATGTCTAGCTAGGGCATGGATTTTCTTATTCTGCAATTCAGTTATAGAATGATCTTGACAGTGGTCATCTAATCTGAGAAGAATGATATTAATGAAATCTCACGCTACTGGGGAACCATCATCCAACTCAAAATTTATTTATTTCTCAATATTCTTCATCATCAACTTAAGAGAAGGAAGCAGGTAGAAGAAGAAAGGCAGCTACTTCCTGTGTAGTCTATGCTCATTTATGTAGACTCCTCCAGACCCTGCCATATGCTTCTGCTGCAAGCCACTTTTTCCAGTAGAGGTCAAACTTCCTCTCCCACCTGTCTGAAATTTCAAGGGAAATAAAATACTGCTCAGTGAAAGAGGAAATAGGAAAAGTGAGCTAAACCATTCCCACAATTCTTATAAACAAGGGATAAGATGGCTTTCCTTTATGAGTCCATTCTCCTGACTCTCAGGTGCCAATCAGCTTCATCACATCTCTAATAAATGGAAAACAATTATGAATTGCCTTTGTCATTCCTGCAAGACACATATCCCTCAGCAAGGACACACATCCAGTTCCAGGGGAAATGTCCCCAACAAACAAATCAAGGGATGTCCAGATCATCCCCACTACCTGGAATTTTGTTTGGCTTGGGAAAGATCAATCTTTTCTTCTCTTAAAAACTCTTATGAGAAGTGTGCTGCTTTAATCCCTGGCACATGAGATCCACAGAAAAATAGGTCATTATCCATGGGACAATTGGAGAGTTTTCTGAAGGACATAGGATTTTATTCAGTTTAAAAAAAATTAGTTGATTTCAAAAGTGGGAGGTAGACAGTTTCAGTATGGGGAAAACATAAACAAATAATCAGAATCAGAATATCATAGGGCAGGCAGTGAGGATAGGGAATCATCCAATTTAGCAGAGCTTTGATACATCTCTGTTGTTCAGTCATTTCATTCATGTCTGACTCTTTGTGACCACATTTGGGATTTTCTTGGCAAAGATACTGGAGTGGTTTGACATTTCCTTCCCCAGCTTATTTTATCAATGAGGAAACTGAGGGAAAGAGGGTTAAGTGACTTGCCCAGGGTCACACAGCTATTAAGTGTCGAGTCATCCTAACTTTAAGACAGGTACTCTACTGTGCCACCTAGCTCCCTCTTATAATACATTAGCAGTAGTAAAATAAGGAAAGACAAGGGAAGTAGTAGGTGTAATGCTGGTGTTGGCCTGACAGAAGTTTGATAACTTTATTTGACACATAATTGGGGGCGCTTGAAGTTTAACTGAGAATATATCTTCCAAGATGCCATAAATAAATTTTCCTTCAGCAATTCCAAGTATTACAAAAGAAAAAAAAACAAACAACAACAACAACAACAAAACTAATTATCTCTCCCCTCCCAAAGCATCAAGTAAATGGATAATTGACAAGTAAATACAGATAGAAAGTATAAAAGAATACGTTGATCCATAGGTTCTCTATGTATTCCCTGGAGAATAATATTTTTTTTCTCTACCCCTTGTAATCCTAGAAGACACTCTTCTTAATGATTTTTTCTACTATTAACATAAGACTATTTCATTAGGGATCTGTTAGAGACTTGGATTGGCAATCATTAGATTCCTTCCATGATGAAAGTAAAATCGGAAGAGTCTATATCCAGTTCGTATTCATGACTGTGACTTTGTATTGTGATACAAGAAGGCCCTTCTTACCTCTAAGTTTTTTGTTGTGGTTCAGTTGTTTTTCAGTTGTGTTTGACTCTTTGTGGCCCCTTTTTGGAGTTTTCTTGCCAAAGATATTGGAGTGGTTTGTCATTTCCTTCCCCATCTCATTTCACAGATGAGGAAACTGAACTAAGCAGGGTTAAGTGACTTGTCCAGGGTCACACAGTTAATAAGGATCTGAGGCCAGATTTGAACTCAGGAAAAGGATTCTTCCTGATTCTAGGCCTGATACTCAATCCACTGTGCCATTTAGCTTCCCCTTTCTAAGGTATATTTAAGTCACATCTTTGCTGGTAATGGGTTTTCCCATTAAGTTCAGCATTGTCTTTTTTTTTTTTTTTGTATTTGCCAGAAGGTCAGATCTCTCCTCATTTCCAGTAAAATATTTGAAGCAGAGCCCATCTGCTATTAAATTGTTATGATTTACCAGAGGATAGGCACAGCCTACTGCTTCCTATCATATCCATATTATCTACTATGTAATAA
Source organism: Vombatus ursinus (assembly GCF_900497805.2). NCBI lineage: Eukaryota > Metazoa > Chordata > Mammalia > Diprotodontia > Vombatidae > Vombatus > Vombatus ursinus. Next base: position 13,634,571 of record NW_020954642.1, read on the forward strand.
GGTATGAATAATGGCCTACCTCTGCTGCTCCATGCTTAAGCTACCTTCAGTGTTCTGAAAAGTGCTTTTTCTAAGTTCTACTAAGGCTTGAGTGAATAGAGAGCATGCTTGTTTATCTGAAGACAGAGAAGTATTAATGATTTTACCATCCTTTCAGTTTTCTCTTGAAAGAACTTGGTGTAGCACTTCTTGCCTCGGCTTTGAAAGGTAGTTACTCCTTTGAATATGAGAGAGATCTCTTCATATCTGTCATTAGCAAAGATAGCATTCATGATATTATAATGCAGCTCAATGAAGTGATGAGAACTTGGGCAAATGTGAAGAGAATGTCACTTTCCAGGTTATTATTGTTACAGAGAAAGCTGCATTCTTTAAACACAATCTTACAATAATTTGACCACATTAGTTTGAAGCCATATCTTATCAATAGTCACAGGCTCTAAGAAGCTGACCAGGTGAGCCCAGAATGTTGACTCCTTTCCATATGTAAACACATGGACCAGTAAGGCTAAGCATTAAGAAGTCCCTAGTTGCCCAGTGACATTGACTATGTAATCAATTTTCCCTGAAATAAGGCCTGAAATACCTACCCAGAGTGGGGAAAATATTCTTAAATAAGAGAAAGGATGTACCACCAGTTGTTAAAGCAGGGACAAAACTCCTTTGGGTACCAGATCCTTTGGGTACCAGGTCCTATGTTCCTTCACTTTGTTTGTGTGAAGTGATTCTGCTCTACAGCAAATTCCTAATAAGAAATAGAGATGAGACAGAAGCATCACCATGGGGGAATGAATACTATGAATTTCTTTTGAACAAGGGCTCTTAACACAGTGTGTGTGAAATTTTTAAATATATGTGTAGATAGATAGATAGATAGATAGATGGATAGAGATATGTAGGTAACTATTTAAATATAATCTGTTTCCTTCATAAGCTTATGCATGTTATTTTACATATTTAAAAACATTCTGAGAAACAATCTTTAGGCTTAATGAGACCTCCAAAGGGTCTCTGACATACAGAAAAAAGTAAGAACCCCTCTTTTAAAACTTTTAGTTTTGTTATAGGTCCAATGCAAGAAATTGTATGCAGAGATTCTTAACATTTTTTTTTTGTATCAGAACTTGTTCTCTATCTGACCATGTATGCATTACTATTTTTTTTTTAGGCAATTGGAGTTAAATGAGTTGCCCAGGGTCACATAGCTAGTAAGTGTCAAATGTTTGGTCTGAGGCTGGATTTGAACTCAGGTATTCCTGACTTCAAGGCCCATGCTCTATCCACTGTGCCAGCTAGCTGCCCCTAATGCATTACTTTTACATCAAAATTTATAGACCCCATCTCATCTGTCCACAGATCCTTTGGGAGGTTCATTGACCTCAAATTAAAAATTCCTAATTTAAAGAAATATGAGTCTGTACTTAGAAGTTCAAGTAGGCAGCAGAGCACAGAAGATTGGCACAGAAAAAACTGGAGTAAATAGTAAGCAAGGTTCAAACTAACCAGGCAAACTAGCCAGTCATAGTCAGAGTTCTCGAGATGTAGTGATGAACTGTGAGTTCCACAGGACACAAAAATATGACATGGTAGCAAAAAAAAAACAAAAACAAAAACAAAAAACAAAAATACAAAAAAAGTAAGAAAGTAGTAATAGAGTAGTAACATCTACAATAAGGGAAATGAGAGTCCTATTCTACTCACTGGTCCCTTGGCAGATACTATTTGGACCATCAGGTCCAATTCTCGATTTTACATTTTAGGTAGGACATTTACTAACTAGACTGTGCAGAGGAGGGATATGAATACATTAAGAGGACTGGGGATCATGTCGTTGGAAAATGGTTTGAAGGAAATGGGGATACTTACACTGAAGAGGAAAAAAGCATGTTTTAGGGAGACACCATGGCTGTCATCAAGTGCATAGTGTCCCAAAAGTCTTATTGTGTTTACTTTCATTAACCTCTAGCTGAAATTAATGATTTCCTCCAGTTATTTATTGTCAATATTCTGAGAAGGTGTCCACAGACTTCATCTGATAGACAAAGGAGTCTTTACACACACACACACACACACACACACACACACACACTGAAGTCTTAGCTATTAAAGCTTAATTATTTAAGATATTAGCTGGGCTGTCAGATGGAAGAGGAATTCAACCTGGTCTATTTGGTTCCACAAACAAGAGAGTTAAAAGTCACAGGTAGAAACTGTAGAGAGACCAAATCTATCTATCTATTATCTATCTATCTATCTATCTATCTATCTATCTATCTATCTATCTAT
>NW_020954642.1:13636866-13637574 GCF_900497805.2 Vombatus ursinus
TATCTATCTATCTATCTATCTATCTATCTATCTATCTATCTATCTATCTATCTATCTGTCTGTCTGTCTGTCTGTCTGTCTGTCTGTCTATCTATCTATCTATCTCTTCCTAAATATACACACATTCACATATATATATATATGTATTATTGTTCAGTTGTTCAGTGAATTTCACCTCTTCATAACCTCATGGAACATATTGTCCATGGGATTTTCTTTGCAAAGATACTGGAGTGGTTTCTATTTTCTTCTCCAGTGAATTAAAACAAACAGATTAAGTGACTTGCCCAGGGTCAGACATAATAAGTATTTGAGGCCAAATTTGAATTCAGGTCTTCCTGACTCCAGAACCAGCACTCATTCCACTGTGCCACCAAGCTGCCCTATATGTTTGTGTATGTATACATACGAGGCAGCTAGATGGCTTAGGGGATAGAACATGAGCCAGAAAGACCTGAGTTTAAATCTGGCCGCAGACACTTACTAATTGTGTGACCCTGGGCAAGTCACTTAACCCTGTTTACTTTAGTTTCCTCTTCTGTAAAACAAGTCAAAGAAGGAAATGACAAACCATTCCAGTATATTTGCAAAGAAAACCCCAAATGGGGTCATGAAGAGTCAGACACAATCAAAAACAACTGAACAACTATATCCATGTCTATATCTATCTATCTATCTATCTATCTATCTATCTATCTATCTATCTAT
>NW_020954642.1:13637584-13737449 GCF_900497805.2 Vombatus ursinus
TATCTATCTATCTATCTATCTATCTATCTATCTATCTATCTATCTATCTATCTATATATACATATACACATATACATATATCCCTCCCTCCCTGAGCATCAACTACACTGTGAATTAACATAAAATTCTTTTTATTTTCTTTTGGTTTATTTATAGAGATTGTACCATTTAGTATACAATTGAATAATTCTTATGATAGTGAATGTGTGATACATCCTTGCACACACACCCACACACACCTTAGCAATAGAAACCCTACTCCAGTGATTCCTGAACAGAACACTGGTCATAAAACCATTGCCCTCAGAAACCAAAATAACTTTCTACCACTAAATTTGGGCACATCCACTGGGGATTCAGGGACTGTCTTCATCTTTATGTTGACATGTTTTTGGAAGAGTTACAATGTGTCCTCCCTGGAAATTCAACTCTTAACGCATTTAAACAGACAGAGTCACAGGCAGAGGGTACCATAGAGACCATCTTTTCCAAACCTAATTTGAACAAGAATCTCCCCTAATGCTTTCCCAACAAGTGACTCTGATTGAAGACCTCAGGTGATAGATAACTCTCAACCGACAGTGCATTTGATTTATGGGATAGCCCTAATTATTAAGAAATCTTTCCTACTTTTGGAATAAATCCAATTTCCCTATAACCTTCACTTACTCATCTCATTTTTGACCTATGAGTCCAAGCAGAACAAGTCTACATGCCAGTCCTTTCCAGTAAAAAATACACTGTTGGAAAGAAACTCAGGATTCTTCTGGTCAACTTCAAGTATCTTTAAAAAAAAAAAAAAGGATACTTGTTATAACATACCTAACCTGTGATTATCCAGTCTTTGGCTTCAATTATATGATGACCATGATTATATCTTCTCTCTCTTTTCTTCTTCAGACTAAAAAATCTATTTTCTTCAATGAATCCTTATATTTTGTGAATTGTTACTTTATTCTTCAATAGATTCATGATTTCAGCAACTTGGGCCACCTTGTGAATGAAGGCCACAGCCCTACTCTGCTGTTTACTAAACAATGAACTATTTTTTTTTTAAATTTTTATTGATATAATTTGATGTTACATTGACTAATTTCTTCTAGTACCCCTCTCCTTTCACCAGGAGTCACTCCATATAACAAAGACTATTTTTTAAAGAAAAAAAAAAGAATGAAGAGGGAGAAAAAACTCTTAACAAAACTGATAAGAGATTTTGGAGTTTTGTTTTCTTATCCTATTTGTATCTCTTTTGTTTTATTGGATTATTTAATCAATTCATATATAAAGTTATGAGTTAGGTTAACATTTTTATCCTTGTCTCTAATATGACTTTCTTTTTGTTTCTTAAGTTGTTTTTGCTTAAGTTATTTTTAAGAAAACCCTATCTCCATAGGTTCTCTTCACCCCTAAATTAATCCCTCCATTCCCTATGGATAAATGGTCAAAGGAAACAGACAGTTTTTAGAAGAAATCAAAGCTATCAATAGTCAGATAAAAAAAATGCTCTGAATCAGAGAAATGCAAATTAAGACAATTGTGACTTAGCACCTCACACTTATCAGATTGACTAGTGTGATAGAAAACGATAATGACAAGTGCTAGGGTGGGGAATGTGGAAATATAGGGGCACTAATGCATTGATGATGGAGTTTTGAACTGGTCCAACCATTCTGGAGAACAATTTAGAACTATGCCCAAAGGGCATACTCTTTGACCCAGCAATATCACTAACTAGGTCTGTATCCCAAAAAGATCAAAGAAAAAGGAAAAGAACCCATATGTACAAAAATATTTATAGCAGTTCTTTTTGTGGTGGAAAAGAAGTGGAAATTTAGGGGATGCTCATCAGTTGGGGAATGGCTGCACAAGTTGTGGTATATGATTGTGACGGAACACTATTGTGCTTTAAGAAATGATAAGCAAGGCAATTTCAGAAAAACCTGGGAAGACATTAGCAAACTGATAAAAAGTGAAGTGAGCAGAACTAGCAGAGCATTATACACAGAAACAGCAAATCTGTAATGATGGTCAACTATGAAAGACTTAATTACTCTGACAAATACAATCATCCAAGGTAATTCCAAAGGACTCATGATGAAAAATACTATTTACCTCCGGAGACAGAACTGATGAACTCAGTGCAGATTGATTGGAGAATACTGTTTCTCATTTTCGTTATTTTTTTGCCCTCTCCCTTCCCCCCCTTCCAACATGGCTAAATCAGAAATGTTTTGAGTAACTTCACAGGTATAATGGGCTATCATATTGCTTGCCTTCTCAATGGGTGGGGGAGGGAGAGAATCTGGAACTCAAAATATAAAAAAGGAATGCAAAAAATAAATAAATAAATAAATGTTCTGCCATTTTGCGTACCCTCTGTTTGTTATCCTTTCCCCTAGTTTTTAGAGTTTATTTATTCCTTTTTCATTCTTCCTTTTACATAATTTAATTCTCCCTCTTTTTTTCTTTCTCCGTGAGTTGATTAAAATCCTCCCTTCCTCTTCTCTCCTTTAACTTATTTTGTTAGTTTTTAAATATTTTGTGTCATTTTCTAAAAAGAATTTCTTTACTTTGTTATCTTCATTAATTCTCTTTTCTGTCTATTCTAAAATTTTATTCTTTCATTCATGGTCTTTATACATCTTTATTTCTTCTTTAGTCTGTGTTCCTCAAGATTAAAGTTTTTTCTCTTTTGCTTCTTTGGAGAGATTTACTAAGGCAGATTCAAGTTTTTCAATTCTGTCAATTATTTCTCCTGTATAGGCCATGCATTCTGCTTTGAAGATTCTTATTTCTCTCTTGTACCATTTGGGAACATCCTGCTGTGATTCCATACACTCCTGGGAATCCAAAGTTTTTGCTCTCTCATCACATGTTGCTTCATTTTTCTTTATCTTGTTATATCTACTCAGAGATTTCTGGGTTTGTTTAGATGCCATCTTCCTTTCTGTTATTAAACTAAACTAAAATGTTAAACTCCTAAACTGTTGATATGTCTGTGCACACTCAACTTTTTAAACAGAATTTTCTTCTGGGATCTCTGGCAACTTCAGTCTTTTTTCTTTTGTTCCCCTATCATTCAATTTCTGATTCCTTTTCTTCTGATGGCAGATCTCCTGAAGGTTGGAATTCTAAGGTGTGTCTGCCTCTTTCCACAGCACACTGGGGAATTCACTTTTCACTAGTCTCAGTTCCTACACCAAGTGACTTCAGTGAGTACAGAACTGGCTCCAGCTAGATTCTAGCCTCCGTTCCTTCCTGCCTGGTGTAGCACTCACTCAGCACTGGCACTCTGCTCTAGTTTTCTCTGTTCTTTAGTTCAATGGTCGAGATGTCCCAGGCTGACCAAATTTCTGATTTCCTATATCTCCACCTCCTTTGTGGCCATTAAACACCAGTCTCCCATAATGCTATATTGACACAGGATTGTCTAATTTGGAAGGGGATCTCAGTGCCACTTGGGAAAAGCCAATTTCATCCCTCAGGAGGGCAGCAGCAATCGCAATCGGGCCTGGCACTCCTCTGGGGGTGGATGAGACCTCGGTAAATTACCCAGGGGCTCAGAGTTCTGAAAGAAGCTCTCACCTCTGGCCACCAAGATGTTTAACAATGAACTATTTTGTAGAGAGTGATAATCTTAGATTCAAGGGAGCTGAATTTAAATCCTACAAACAGCTAGGTGATTTAGTAGCTAGAGAGCTGGTCAAGAAGATCTGATTTTGAATCCTCCCTCAGCCGTGTACTGGTTATATGGCTACTAGCAAGATATAGAAGCACACAGTTTCAGTCTAATCATCTATAAATTGAGGAAAATAAGAGCTCTTATATCAGGATTGTTGTGAAGGTGAAAAATGAGATGATGTATTTAGTGATCTCTACAAATGGTAAATATTTCATAAGTTCATATTGTTATTATTGTTATTGTTATCATCTTAAATTCAACATTTAATAACTGTATGAACATTGACAAATCACATAAAATTTCTGAGTCTCAGTTCCCTCATCCATAAAATGGAGATCCTAAGACTTATTATTCAAACTTCAGAGCTATCATGAGGGTCAAATGGAATAACACATGCAAAGCATTTTATAAATCTAAGAATATTATCTAAATCACAGCTATTTTTAATTTTTTTGTCTGCACCTAAAAACAGAAGAAAAATAATTTTCATTAGCCAACACTGACAGACTCCATGTTTGGTCTCTGAGAAATAGGGGACAGGCACATAGTCTTTCATGACCTCTATACTCAAAGATTCTTATGGTTTGTTGGAATATGGACTATTGGGCAAAAGTCTGAGATCCTAATGTCATATCTATTTCATGAAGATGCATTGCAGAAGTCTGGAAGGCTTGTATTATAGTTCATTTCATATTACTTTTGATAGATTATAAACTCCACGAAGAAAGTTATTATACTATTTTTGGCTTTTCATCCAAGAATCTGAACATAAATCCCTGCAGGTGCTTAAAAATATTAAACTAAATGGAATGAATTGAATAACAATATTTTTTATTATATAGATTGTACATTAGATGAGTAGAATCTGTCTTGGAAAAACAATCATGTATCTATAAAGCTGGCCCCAGAGTCCTTTACACTCATATTTAAAAAACATGCTTCAAGAAAAACGTATCAGTGAAGAAAATAACAACCTGTTTTCTTGACCCTGGTGAGAAATGCAATGTCACATGAAGTTCAGCATTTCTGATATGAATAAAATAACCTGATATCCTACAGAACTTCATCTCTAGACAGTGGGGGTGATGATGATCTGTGAGGGGCTTTGAAATGTGAAACTGTGAGAAGACCCAGCATGTGATATTTTTATAAATCATCTCCATCCTTCAAAGCTGACGTTAGGGCTACCCAGAAAAACACCACCACTTGGCCCTACACAAAAGGGAAAAAAAAAAAAGCTACCAGATTTTAATTTTCTTTAGTTCCAATCACCTAATCAGCAAGTGTGCTATTAGAAAAGATAGAGTTAGATAGATAGATAGACAGACAGACAGACAGACAGATAGATAGGTAGATAGATAGATAGATAGATACATCCATACACACATCCATACATACATACATCATTAACATAGACATTTGAAGGCAGTATGAAATAATGGATTAAGCACTGGACTTGGATTAGGGAGGTCTGGGTAAAACTCCTGCCTCAGACACGAGGTGTTTGATCTTAAGCAAGTCATTCATTTACTTCTAGCCTATTATGTCATCTACAAATGAGGGAGTTGATATTCCTGACCTCTAAATCTTCTTCCAAGTTGAAATCTCTGACCCCATCTTGCATTAGAATTTGTGGGCAAGGTGGCAGAGTGAAGTCAGAATTTTTTTTTCCTGAGCTCTCCCAGCCCACTTCTCTAAATAACATACAAAAATAAGTTGAGTCAAAATCTGAGTGTAATAATCAACAGAAAGTGACAATGTGTCATTTTTCCAGGTCAGGATAGCTGAGGAGAGCAGAAGGAGAAGTCAATGGATGCTACAGTGGCAGCTGGTCCACAGCACAATGGCTGTGATCCCTGGAGGAGGTGGAAGCAACATAACAATACTGGGAGCACCCCATGCCCAGATGTGGTAAGGAGACTAAACACTTGGCCAGAAGGAGATTTCAGGGTGTGCTACCATAGGAATAGGATGGAATACCATGGCAGCTCTATCACTAGTACTCAGTTCTGGGTTGCATTCAGTTCCAGGGTACAGAAGAGCATTGTGATTGTGAAGGAACAGGAAGCCTACCTACATAAGGACCAGAGTGCAACCAGGAGGGTAGTAGTCAGAGCAAACCCTGGGTCATACCACTTTGGAAACATCAAAAACTCAGACCTAATGGTGAAAATAACTGAAACAAAATAATTATTGCACTACCTGAAAGCCATGATCAAAAGAATGTCCTAGACACTGCATTTCAAGATACAGTAAAAGAAAGCTTCTCAGATATCTTAGAACCAGAGGAAAAAGTAGAATCCACCACTCATCTCTTGAAAGAGATGCCCAAATAAAAATTCCTAGAAATATTATAGGCAAATTCCAGAGCTTCCAGGTCAAGGAGAAAATACAGCAAGCAGACAGAAAGAAACAACTAAAATACAATGGATCCATCATCATGCTCACAAAAGATTTAGCAGCTACCAATGTAAAGGAGTGGAAGATTTGGAATATAACATTCCATAAGACAAAAGAACCAGAATTATTACCAAGAATAATCTACCTAGAAAAATTAAAAGACTTTCCAGCACTCCATATTGGGAATGAGGGGTACGGATCTGAATAGAAAACTTGACATCCAATCACAAGATTCAAGAAAAGTATAAAACAGTAAACATGAAAGAGAATTTATAAGAACTTAAAGAGGTTAAACTTTTGATACAGCTTTATAAAAAAGATGATATATGCAACCCCTTATGATTTCATGATCATTAGCTCAGTTAGAAGAATTCTACTTAGACAAAGGACATGGATGGGATTATATTATGTTGGGAAGAATTTGGATGGAAGGGAAAAAAGTGGGAAATACTGAAAGAAGGGGAAGGGAGAGGAAGATTAGGGAAAATCGTCTCACATAAAAGAAGTATGCAAGGAAAAGCTTTTATAATGGAAGAGAAAAGGGAATACTTGAACCTCAGTCTCATCTGAACTGTTTCAGAGAGGGAAGAATAAATATATGCACACAGAGTAGGATAGATAAATTCATCTTGTCCATCAGGGATGTAGGAGGGGAAGGCACTAAGAGAAAGTGGAAAGGCTAATATGAGGTATGATAGATTAAGGGAGACAGTGGTCAGAAGCAAAACAAATATTTAAGGAGGGGACAGGATTAAACAAAGAGAGAAGGATGAATAGAAAAGTCAGATAGAGAGAAATACATAATTAGAAATCATGACTCTGAATGTGAATGAGTTAAATTCACCCATAATTTAGAAAAGAGTATCAGAATGGATTAGAAAACAGAATCCAAAAAGATGTTGCTTATAAGAGACATATTTGGAACAAAAAGACTCAGTTAAAATAAGAAGCAAGCATTATCTCTAATGGGGATAAATTAGAAGCTTTTCCAGTAAGACCAGGGATAAAGTAAGGATGTCCATTATCATCATTATTATTCAATATCATACTAGAAATACTAGCTGAAGCAATTAGATAAGAAAAAAAAGAAATTGAAGGAATAAGCATAGGAAAGGAGGAAAGAAAAATATCACTCTTTGCAGATAATATGATGGTATATATAGATCACCCCCTAGAAAGTCAACAACAAGGAAAAAATATATTGAAATAATTGACAATTTTATCAAAGTTGCAGGATATATAATAAAAGAAAACCTGCATGAATCATCAAAGTTTCTACATATTACCAATAAAATCCATCAGGAAAAGATAGAGAAAATCAACTGGAAATAGCTGCAGACAGTATGAAATATTTGGGAGTTTAATTGCTAAGACACACACAGGGAAGTATATGAATCCAACTGCAAAACATTCTTTATACAAATAAAGACGTCTAACTAATTGGAGAAAGAATAATTACTCATGCCTAGGCTAAGGTAATATAACAAAAAAAAAATACTACCTAATATAATTGACTTATTTAGTGCCATACCAATTAAATTGCCAAAGAATCACTTTGCAAAATTCATCTGGAGAAAAAAAAGTCAAAATTATCAAGAAAAACAATGAAAAAAATTGAAGGAAGCAGCCTAATAGTACCATATCTCAAACTATATTACAAAGAGATATTAACTAAAATAATCTGTTCCTGGGTAAGAAATAAAGTGGTTAATCAATGTAGTAGATTAAGCACACAATATACAGAAACAAATTAGCACATTAGGCTTATGTTTGATAAACCAAAGATTCCAGTAATTAGGACAAGAATTTACTACTTAACAAAATCTTCTAGGAAAACTGGAAAGTAGTTTGACAAAATGAGGCATAGACCAACATATCACACTATATACCTAGATAAGTTCAATGTTGGTACATGATTTTAAAGTCTATGACCCTACCCTTTACACATATGTAGTTAAGCACCCAGTGTAATCTATCACTTACCTGACAAACCTTTAAATTTTTGTATATAGTAATCATGTCTCTCTCAAATTTTCTTTTCTCTTAGTTAAACATCTCTCATGGCTCCATCCAGCTTTATGTGAAATGGTTTTCTATACTGTTAACTCACATTGTCACTTTCCTCTAGACTTGTTCCAATTCATTTATATCCATTCTTTTCCATGCTACTCAGAATTGAGCAGAATAGCACTTCTTAGGTATATTTTATAAAGGATTTTCAATCAGGTACAGATTAAATTTCTTGTCTTTTGAAGGTTCCTTTCAACTCTGAGACTCTCTTATTCTATATGAAGTCTGAAGTAGAAGAAAATGTTACTCTCCCTTTGTTTCTGGTCACACAACTCCTGCCCTGTTTTAGACACTGAAAGCATCCTATTTCTTTCCCTGCTTCCAGGATCTTCCTTCTATAATAGCTTTCAAATTATAGTTGTTGAAACACAGATCTCATTTAGTGAAACAGACCATCCTCTTTACTGATTACTCAAAAATCTTTAAAGGCTTCCTATTACCTCTAGGGTAAAATACAAAATTTTCAACCATTTGCAATATGGCTATCACTTGTCTTTCTAGTCATTTCATATTTCTCTATATACGCTGTCATAGCAAAATTAACCATCAATCCCTTTCCTATACAAAATATTACACCTTTGTTTTGTGATATGTTTTACAAGTAGTGCCACATTTCTGAAATATAATTCTTTTTCTTCTTCACCTTATAAAGTCCCTAGCTTCATTGAGATTACAGCAGGCACCTTCTGCATGATGCTTTTCCTCTGATTTGCTCATTGAACCATCCTCCTCAATCTCCCCATCTTACAGATCTCTCCTAACTTTTAAAATTATTCAGAACAGACATTTATTTGCATATGTGTGTATTATAATATATTCCAGGTAGAAGTCAACTCTGTCATCAGAAATTTCTTTTTTCCTTCACAGCCTCATTGTCTATCATAACACTGGATAATACATGTTTCATACTCTTTTTATTAAAATTAAATTGAAATAGAAATTCCTGTCACTCTGGACATTGTCTCAATGAATATGTCTTCATAACACTAATAAGAGTTTAAAAGAGGTTTCAGAGGGTCATATTTTATCTTCCTTATAGAAAACAAAGGTAGCCTTTTAGACTGATCTGTGCGTGTGAGTGTGTGTGTGTGTGTGTGTGTGTGTGCGTGCATGCCTGTGTGTGTGTAAGAAGAGTGCCAAATGAGAAGGAATTCAAAGATAAGGTCTATTTCCAAACCTATAGTTCCTAAAGACTACCCCCTCATGTAAATCCAAGGTTTTGGCAAGGTGGTTTTCATTAGGTCTACATGATTATGATTTAAAAAAAAAATAGTAGTAAGTAACAAACTATGTGAATATTCTAAAAGAACATGAGTAACAAAAAAAAAATTACTAATCCACATTTGGAATTACTATTTTTTTTAAATTTATATTTAAAGATGCAAATGCATGACAATATTGGATGCATTCTTTATCTCATGTTATCATATTGAAAAAAATGGCAGTTGATTGTGTCATTTTAAGGGTAAAGTAAAATGGATGAATTCCTGGAAGAACAACATGGGGGTTTCAGCAGACTTCAAAATCAATATGAGACAATAATTTGAAATCAACTCAAAATTAAAGCAAACAAACAAACAAATAATAGATTTCATTGAGATATTGAGAGTCATAAGGTCTAGAACAAAGGAGGTGACAGTACTACTGTTCTTTGCCCTAGTCAGACTACATTTAGATTACAGTGTTTAGTTTTGAGTACCAAATTTGAGTTAAAACATTGATAAATTGGAAAATATTCAGAGAAGAGAGCACGAGATACATGACATCTTCGAGTTCTTTCCATCCAAGAATAGGTTTTATGAACTGAAAATGTTTGATGGGGAAAGACAACAACTTACCAGAGGAATGACACTGTCTTCCAGTACTTGAATTGCTCTCATGGGGAAGATGGGCTAAATTATATGTTCTTGTGGGACTCAGAGGGCAAAGCTAGGATTAATAGATGGACATTAAAGAAAGATAGATTTATACTTACAGTTAAGGGAAAAATCACAATAGTTAGAGCTGTCCCAAAGTGAAGCAGGCTGCATCAGAAGAGCATGTATTCTTCTCCATTAAAGATCTTCCAAAAGTCAGTTGCCAGACATTGGGGTGTCACAGATCATATTCCTAGTTAGAGGTCAACTGGACTAAAAAGGTTCTTTCCATGTTTGAGATGTTATTAATCTGTGATTTCTAGTGCTCTGTTTTTTTAATAAATCTTAAAGAATTATATAAATGTCACGTTTTTTCTTATATTAACTTATTATTATCAAGTTGCTATGACTAATAAAAAAGTTGTAAACTATTTTGTTAATCTTGAGTTCTTATTCTTCTCAGTTATTATGACAAGTCATTACGTATGTGACTTTGGGCAAGTCACCAAATCCCTTTCATTTTTACATCTGTAAAATGAGGGAAATTATACTTCCTCCACCCTCCAAATGGGACTCTTCTTAGGAAAGCACTATAGACTATAAAACATCATAGAAATGTGAGTTATTGATGATGATGATGATGATGATGATGATGATGATGATGATACTTTCCTAAGCAAACCATTTTGAATTATTCAATCTGCACTAAGAAAGAACTCTATAGAAAACTGTTTACATTGTTTACATACAGTTAGAATGTATATACATCTGCCTTGGTCAGAGGCAACGCCACCACTCCCTCTCCCATTAGAATAAAAGCTCCTTGAAGTCAAGTTGGTCTGAGTTTTACAACATAATACTTGACACATAGTAGGCATTTAATAAATGGCTAATTGATTGAGGCAATATGATATAATAGAAAGAATTCTAGATTTGGAGTTAGGAAGACCTGGCTTTGCTTTCTTGCTATGAGACTTAGTAATTTATAAGCTGAGACCCTTAACCTTAGCTCTATGAACATCACTTTTGACCTTTAAAAAATGATGTAATAATTGTAGTCACCAAATTACAGGTTGCAGTGAGAAACATCTTTTCCAATCCTTAAGGTGTTATGAAAATGTGAGTTATAATGGTTATTATATTGCAATTAAAAAAAGTATTGTGGCATATCCATACTAGCTGATTTCATTTCAAAAATAAAATTAATTGTCTTCTACTTTTCTTGCCATGTGAGCTCAGTCAGTTTGTTTTGATTGCTACTTAGAAGGTAATTAAAAGAAGATAATCATTTTGTCACAAATACAAATACACAAACACAATTGAATAAGCCTTGTAGTTGTGGATGTGAGCTCCATGCTGATTGGGAGTCTCTAGTATGAAATCTGTTAGAGCCGCCACTTTTGTTTTAACAGCTGTTGATCTGCAAAAATATTCAGTGTCAATGTTTATATTAAACATTTAGACACAGTGAGCAGTTCTCATTGTTTTAGTGAAATAAAGAGTTTCAGCAGTTACCAGCTTCAGCAGCTGTTTACATTAGAACTCTTCCCAAAACTTTACTTACTATGCAACTAATCCAGATTCAAAATACATTGTTTCTAGTCCTGGACCTGACACTGTCTTACTGTGGGACCATAAACATGTAACTTAGAATCATTGATGTCAGACCTAAAAAGCATGCCTCCCTCTCACTGAACCTCAATTTCTTTTTTAAACAAAAGGAAAATGTTGAACTAGATATGCTCTAAAGTTCCTTCAAGCACTACCATTCTGTGATTATTCATCTCGTCAATAGATAATCTTCATTAGGCACAGCTCTTATCATTCATTTCCCTTTCAAAGTTTTACAATGACCCTATAACACATATCAACCTTTTCTTTTTAAGCATACACACATATACACATATAGGCACATATACATATGTCATATAGTTACATGGTCATATTATACATGGTTGCTGAAGGGCTTGCCAGGCTGTAGTTCTTGAAACTAGGTCTGAGGCTAGTCTTTCATTCAAGGTTCTCTAGTATCTGGCAAAACCAGTTTATTCCTGGTGTATTGGACCACTGCATATTCTTAACTCCAGCCAAATTAGAATAATCTAATACAGGGTTCATGCTCTTTTTCCTTTGTGCCTTTGCCTTTGGATCCATGGCATAACTTTCAAAGGGTCAAATTTGGATTTAAATCAGGAAAAAATCTCTCTAAGATTAAATCTATCTGTTGAATGGGTTCCCTTGGTATATCTATTTGGTCTCCCTTTATTAGAAGGCTTTAAGCAAAAACTGGTTTCCATTGACCAAGTCTCTTACTTTAAGGACTGCAATTCATTAATTAGAATCTTATTGATGTGGCAAATCTCAGTAAATACAAAACTAAACCTATCCATGGCTGCCTCTTTCTTCCTCATTCATATCATTTCTGTCCATACATTACATAAGTGTACCACAAGGGCTCCACTCAATAAGCTGGTGGCTTTCCTTCATTTTCTTAGCATCAGGAATGTAAGTAGAACATAAAACATGTCTATTACTTATCCTTCTCTATCAGTCACTGACCAGCCTATCTTCTTCTTCTATTTTTTTTTGTTTTTTGCTCATATCATCCTTTGATGACATCTTTTACTTCAGATCTACTTTATAACTCCCTATTTGTAATGTAATGCAGCCTTCTTACAATCACCATGCATTTATCTCCATTACCTTCTTAGTGGCATTCATTTTTAATTCCTTGGAGCCTATTGTGTTCCATATTCCATTTGCATCTGACAACATTTAGACAATAGTGGTGTTACAAAGACAGAATTTTGTTTCAGGGAGAAATTTAAGGTCATAAAGAAAAAAAAAACTTCACAAGTTTTCAAAGGTAACTTAATATGCTCTTCTCCTCCTGTTTTGTCTGAACCCTATAAATTATCTAGCTGTCTATGTATCTATGGATATGCATATACACACATACACATATACATGTGTATACATATTAGCAGGTATATGTATACACATATCCTTATATACATGTATTTGTGTGTGTCTATGGTTATATATGGGAATACATGTATATGTACATTTGTGTATATGTATATATACACATGCATATATATGTGTATGTATATTTGTGCATATGTGCAAAGGAAGACCTATGATTTCATTCACATAGGGAAGTTGAGTGAGCAAAGTGAGCAAACTCTCTCTACCAATGTCGGCCCAAACCTTTTCTGCAACATATTGCCTTAGAAAATTTCTTGAGGCCCTGAGAAGTGAAATGGCTTACCTAGATTCATGTATGCAGAATGTGTCAGAAGTGGGATTTGAACTCAGATTACCCTGCCTTTGAGGTCAGTTCTCTATCCACTAGGCAAATTTCCTATATATTTATTTCAGTGCCTAGGTATGCACAGCTTGGCTGATATCCTCTGACCTCTATGACATATGCATGGCTGTGTACATGTGTATTTATATGCACATGTGTATTTGTAGTACAGAGTCATGCATATATTTATTTAGATATGTATGCATATATACAAATACACACAGATACATTTTGAAGGGGGGAAGAGGGAGGACAAGAAACTGTATCTGTGATTTAGTTGTTATGGAAAATTATTGATAAAGAAATTATCTTCCAATTAATATCTGCATCTGCACACTGCAGGGGTAGGGAACCTGTGGCCTCCCTGGAGTCCATATGTGGCTTTCTAGGTCCTTGGGTGTGTCCTTTTGACTTAGTCCAATTTTACAAAACAAATCCTTTTATTAAGGGGATTTGTTCTGTGAATTTTGGATTGGTCAAAGGGCTGTAGTTGAGGACCTAAAGGGCCACATGTGGCCTCATGCCTGCAGGTTCCCCACCCCTGACTCAGTCAATTATAATCTTAGTAAGTTGTCCCAGGCACTGAGATGGTAATGATTTGCCCAGGGTCACACAACCAGAATATGTCAGAGGCTGGAATTGACTCTTAGGCTCAATTTCTCTGTAGTGATTTATACATGTGTGTATATCTATCTATATCTACATATCTATTATATTGACTATGTTTACATCGAAACACATGTACAGACTGATGAATTACTTCTAAATATTGTTCATCTATGTATATTTGTTTCCACAATAGGTAATAATTTTTTTTTGTCTTTGTATCTTCTGTGCCAAAAGAGGTTCTGGGAGAAAATAGTTACTTAATACTTGTTTACTGATTTAGGTGGAAATGAAATAAACATTTATAAAATGCCTGCTATTCATTAGGCATTATGTTAAGCACATTTTTACAAGTGTTATCTCCTTTCATCCTCACAATAACCCTGAGAGAGAGGTGATATCATCCTCATAATAAGTTGAGGAAACTGAGGCAAACAGAGCTTAAATGAATTTACCATTGTCACTCAGCTAGTAAGTTTTTGAGGCCAGATCTGAACTCTAGTCTTTCTAACTCTGGGGCCAACATTCTATCCACTATGGCACCAACGGACTCTAAGAGAAGCAGCATCATTATTTCAATAACTAATTAGCAAACCAATCAACAGGTATTTATTAAACATCTACTATGTGCCATCTATATGGAATTTAAAACAACAACAATAATAACAATAAAAAAAAATTTTTCCAGTCTTCAGTGAACTTATATCCTATGAAGAGGCATGTGCCATGTTCCTCTATGGTTGGTTTGGCATAAATCTTTGGAGTAAGTATGAACCCATTTCCCACAGACTTATTATTTGATAATGGATCTTTGGTATGGATAATGGGAAACCATGAAAAAAAGAAAAATAATCAATGGACTTCAGTCTTGTCATCTTAAGGCATCTCCAAAGAGGTTCAGTGATTACTGATTTCAAAAGAAAGTTTTTAAGACAAGTGGATAGCTCTTCAGGGAATACATAATCTACATTTTTCTGAACAATCAGTCAGTCAGTCAAAAAGCATTTACTACAAGCTTACTAGATTATAAGTTCCTTGAGGGCAGGGACTGCTTTTTATCTCTTTCTGTATTAATAGGGTTTAACACAGTGTCTGTCTTATAGTAGGTACTAAATGCAACTATTTATTTACTCAGCTATTTATTGATTATTGAATGATTGACAAGAACTTTGCTAAATACTAAGGATACACAGAAACATAAAAAAAATGCGTTGCCCTTAAGAAATTTACATGGAAATGAAGGGGGCAACATGAATATAATAAGTGTATAATGATATATTTTCCAACAAGGCTTAAAGCTGCTAGAAGCAATTAGATATAGTCTAGTTGGTAAGAGACCACTTATTGCTCAAGGATATGTGAGTTTTCCACTACACTGTGTCGATAGTTTACTTACTAATGATGTACTATTAAAGAGTCTACTTGCATGTGGTTTTTAACCAATCTAAATGAAATGTAGCCTTAGAGGTGAAAAAAATTTACAATTAGGGGGACCAGGAAACACTTCCTTCAGAATGTGAAGTTTAAGCTGAGTCTTGAAGGAAAGAAAGGATTGTTGGCAGTGAAAATGAAGAAAGAAATCTTCCCACGAACTGGTGACAACAAATGGAAAGGCACTGAGAGTATGGTGTTCAAAGAGCAGAAAATGTGTTGATGATATAGAGAACTGATAGGAGCAATGTGTGTAAGAAAACCAGAAGGTTTGGATGGAGCTAAGGTGAAGAGCTTTAAATAAGCAACAGGAGTTTATATTTGATCATAGACATCATAGAGAATTACTGAAGTTTATTGAATAGAGGGCAACACAGACTTGGACTTTAGGAAAATCACTGCTGGTTGGTGGATAAATTAGGTTGGAGAGAGACTTGAGGCAGGGAGACCAATTAGGAAGCTATTACAGTACTAGAGATGATGAGGGCCTATTATGACCTATGACGGTGTCTCTGTAAGTGGAGAGGATATATTTAGAAGAGACATTGTGAAGAAAGATAAAACAACATATATTAACTCATTTGGATATAAAGTAGAACTGGTAGTGACAATTCAAGGATTACACTATGGTTCAAACATAGTTGATTAGAAGGATAGTGGTATCCCTGACAATTAAAAGGAAAGTTAAGAAGAAAAGTAGGTTTGAGGGTAAGTTGATGATTTCTATTTTGAACATGTTGAGTTTGAGATGTTTATGGGATATCCAGTTTGATATGTTTAATATGCAATTGGCACCAGGTGACTGGAACTGAGGAAGGACACTAGTGTTAAACATTTAGATCTAGGTAGCATCTGAATAAAGATGTCAACCCACAAAAGTTTATTATATCATCAAGAGAGAGACTAGAGAGGGGAAAGAGAAAACTCAGGACTCCCACATTTAATTGGAATGATATAGGTGAAGTTGTAGCAGATGGGACCAAAAAGGAGTAATTGGAAATGTAAGAAAAAGCTGACAGCAGTATCATGAAAACTCACAAAGGAAAGAACAACCATGAGGAGAAGGTGACCACACAAGCAAATGGGTCAGAGATTTAAGAAGCATGAGGATTAAGAAAAGGTCATTAGATTTGGCAATTAAAAACTCATTGGTATCTTTGGAGAGGACAGCTTGACTTGAAGAATAAGATTATAAGCCTTATTACAGAGCTCTTAGAAGGACTTAGAAAATAAGAAGTAGAGGGAATGAGTAAAGTTTCTTCAAGGAGTCTATTTGAGCTGGAGTGGAGAGATAAAGAAGGAGAGGTAACTGGCATGGTAGAACCTAGTGAAATATTTTGTTTGTTTGTTTGTTTCATTGGTTGGTTGGTTTTGTTTTGGGGTTTTTAGAGATAGAGGAGAATTGAGCATTTTTATGGGTAATAGGGCAGGAAAAAGTACACAGGGAGGAATTGAAGTTTCATTAGGGAGAGTGATAGTGAGGACAGTCTACTAGAGAAGACAGAAGAGGATCCAGGGTACATCTAGAGAATTTAGCCTTAACAAGGAGAAAGGCCACCTCTTATTCAGACATTCCTGTGAAGAAAGGGAGAAAAATGTATGGATGATGTCAGGAGACTCAGATAATAATCGTACTTATCATGTATATTAAGAAAATTCTTTCCATATACTGGTTGCTCCGGATGGCCACTAAAGATTCATTTTCTTTCTTTCTTTTTGTGAGGCAATTGGGGTTAAGTGACTTGCCCAGAGTCACAAAGCTAATTAAGTGTTATGTGTCTGAGGCCAGATTTGAACTGAGGTCCTCCGGACTCCAGGGTCGGTGCTCTATCCACTGCGCCACCTAGCTGCCCCTAAAGATTCTTACAACTCACAAACCCTATAATGCTGTCATTCTATCTCTTTTCAAGGAGAAGCTCTTGGAAAATATCCTCAATTATTTTTTAACAGAAAAAACTGTACAACAAAATGAATAAAGAGATCAGAAAATAAACATCAATTTGACATATTTTAAAGCATAATTGAAGCATAAATTGAACCCTATCATGTAAGCTACCTCAGTGGAGGTCATAGACACCTAACTTAACTTCTATGAACATCAGTTTCTTCATCTACCAAAGGAAAATAATAATGGTACCTACTCTATAGAGATGCTTGAGGATGAAATGAGATATTATGCATTGTAAAAGGGGAGGAGAGAGGAGGTTGATTCAATCCATCATATGGGGGTTGAGGAAACAGGTTCCAGATAGTCACGATGGCATGTAATATGTGTTTCCTATTCCCAT
Organism: Vombatus ursinus; assembly: GCF_900497805.2. Lineage (NCBI taxonomy): Eukaryota > Metazoa > Chordata > Mammalia > Diprotodontia > Vombatidae > Vombatus > Vombatus ursinus. The sequence goes on from NW_020954642.1 coordinate 13,655,228, forward strand.
ACTTGGAGCATATGTAGATGTTCTGTGACTGTTTCCAGCCTGTATGAGAAATGTTGATTGGCTTAGTAGCTTTATAGGGATGCATTCAAAAGGCACTAGTCAGACAAGGTCAGTCATTTGGCTCTGACTTTTTTTGCCCCATGTGTTCAAGTGAGGAGCAAAGACTGAGCCCACAGAGAGGAAATAGCCTTTATGCTTTTATCTCACCATGAGGACCACCCCAATGTGGCCCATAAAACAATGACTCTGTTACTTCTGTATGTGTTGTATCTACAATTATTCCCTTTAGGTGGAGAAAATATGACTATAACCTTTTGACTTTGAAAGGTAAAAATGTTAAGCTACTGGATTTCTGGGAGCTGGAGACTTGTAGTAAGACAGACAATGAAGACTGAAGTACTAAGTGACCTGCTTGACTAATCTAAGTAATAACTAAGACAATGATTCATTCAACAGCTAAGCCACATTTAGTAGTAAATTTGGTGGGAGCAATTTTATGCAAAATCTGCATTAAGTTTGAACCCACTCTCCCCAGAGAGAAAAGTGATAGAAGGAAAAGTATGATTTACCCAGGTATTGAGGGAAATACTTACATTTCTGTTCTTGTTATAACTTCTCAGTAAATATACCTTTGAATTAACTAACTGGTACTAACTAGCTAACTAGAAATGGGAGAATAATCACCAGCTGTAACTTTGGGAGGGAATCCAACTGGAATGGGGTCTTGAGCCAACATCATGGGAGAAAAATGTCTCTACCCCTCAGGGGTACCCCTAGAACCCTGAGAAGGGGATGTAACCGAAGTAGGTCTAGAAAAGCCTAGAAAGCTAAAGTAATTGCTACCTATATAAAGAACTTTCCAACTCTTAAAGTGCTATATAAATTCAATTGAATCCAACATACTGATTTACTATTTACTATGTACAAGGCAATGTTCTAGACAAGGGAAATACAAACAAAGAAGCAAAACCATCTCTTCATTCAGGCAGTTTTCATTTTATTGGTGGTATATGATATATAAAAATAAATTAAAACAAAGCATATGAAATGCAAATTAATTTCAAGAGAAAAGTGCTAACTACTGAGAAGAATAGAAAAAGCATTATGTAGGAGGGGCATCTGAGCTTTGGTTAGAAGGCAGCCAGGGATTTGACAGCATAGAGGTAACTAAGCAAGGCTCTCAAGAAATGAAGGACTATTGCATACTGATACAAAGAGGTAGAAAATAGACAGTTTTCTTTGGGGAACAGCTAGCAGTAAAATTTGAAACTATGTGAAAAGGAAAGGTAAGTGGAAGCCATATTATTGCAGAGAGGTTTTTAAATAACCTGAGAAATTACTATTTTATCTTTGAGTCAACAGGAAGCTGATGCCATATACTGCTGTTGCTGCTGCTGTTGTTACTTTTATTATTATTAGGTCACCCATTCTTCTCATCATTTTAAAAAAGTTTCAGGTAAAATGGTCTCAGAACAAGTCATTATACTGTTGTTAATTCTTTGTATTCAGTATCCTAGAGATTATTACTTAAGTTAATAAACAACTGTTGTTGTTTTTTTTTTCTTTTGTAGGCTTAAAATATAATCTCACACTGAAAATATCCTTGGTACTACTCCAGTAGCAAACATAACAGGACTGCTATGTACCTCATCTCATTTCTACATGACTTTTTACCTTTTCAAAGCTAGATCTCAATGTATCTAAAGTTTTTCTATTCAGGCACATATAGTCTGTATGAATATTTGCAATGGAGATGTCTCTAAATTTGTTGGCACAGTGAATAGAACACCAGCCCTGAAGGTAGGAGGACTTGAGTTCAAATCCAGCCTCAGATACTAGCTGTGTGACCCTGGGCAAGTCACTTAACCTCTATTGCCTCCCACCAAATAAATAAATAAAATAAATTTGTACGTATCATGTTTCTTTTGAACTACTGAAGTTCTGCTTTGCCCATAGAACACAGCACCTTCTTTGATGTGGGCATGCTATGCTGCACAGTCCTGTGCCAGTGTCCCCCAGGTCTCACAATCAATTCCAAAGTTCTTCAGAGAGACCTTGGGAGTGTCCCCTTATTGCTATTTTTTAACTCTGTGAACATTTGCCTTGTGTGAATTTTCCATATAATAATCTTTTAGGCAAACATACATTTGGCATTTGAACAATGTGGCCAGTCCATCAAAGTTGCGTTCTCTGCAGGAGAGTTTGAATGCTTGGCAGTTCAGCTTGAGAAATACCTCGATATCTGGTATTGTATTTTGCCAGGTGATCTTCAGAATCTTCCTAAGACAGTTGAAGTGTAAGTGATTCAGTTTCTTGGTATGTTATCGGTATACTGTCCAGATTTCACAGGCATATACCAATGAGGACAACACAATGACTCTGTAGACCATCAGTTTGGTATGCAGCTTAATAACTCTTTTTTCCCACACTTTTCTTCAGAACCTTCCAAACACTGAGCTACTCTGGTAATGCATGAATCTAACTCATCATCTATGAATACATCTCTTGAAAGTATACTGCCAAAGTAAGTGAACTTGTCTTAAGCATTCAGAGTTTCTCCATTTGCTGTAGCTGCTGGTTCCACATATGGATAAAGTGGTGCTGACTGGTGGACAACCTCTGTTTTCTTGGTGTTAATTGTCAAGCCAAAATTACAAGTGGCAGAAAATTGATCCTGTGGCTATTTGTTGTCTGTTAGTCCATAACAGAATTTTATTGTTAGATGTATCCCCCCCCCACACACACACACTAGACTGTAAGTTTCTTGAAGTCAAGGGTTATCTATTGTTCATCTTTTTTTTATTTTCCACAAAACTTAGTACAGATTTTGCAGATGGATGATGGGTGATAGCTTTATTTGGGTGTGAATTGAATTTAAGTGAGGCAGAGTTGCTCAAAGTAGTTAATCTCACTCTCTTCCAGAATCATTGAAGTCCAGTGGCAAGACAAAAGTCAAGATGACTGGCAATGGCTCAGGATACAATGGATGATTTTGAAATCTTCAATGTCTAACCAAGCTCTCAGCACCTGCTTCTGCCACCTTTATGGCCCATTGAAACAAATTGTTCACATCCATCTATTCTGCTTTACATATTTGGGTTTGATGCCCCCTTGCAATTCACCATCAGGTTTGAAGCCCATCAGTTACCCTCAACCTGTTTTATCATGTTTACTAAAATGTTTTTTTCTAGGGTATGGGTGTTGCAGATGCCATGTCTTGTTGAAGCCACTGGTGAGAATTGGGTGGCAGGTGGACACCAAAGATAGAAAACAACTCTGAAAAGGGCTCAGTGGTACTCACTCCAAAGGCACTAATACCTTCCCCTACACCCTACTATGCTATGTAGCTATTACCAGATTATGTCCTGATTCCAATACAGTTAATTAGTTAAGTTGTCTAGAATATTTGCAGTTCAATATTTTTCCTGTGTCTATTTGTTGTATGGCAGTCCGTGAAAGATTTTTGTTGTTAGCTGTATCTCCTCCTCCTCCCACTAAACTGTAAGTTTCTTTAAGGCAAAGGTTATGTAGTATTCATCTATCGAATTTTCCACAGAGCTTAGTATAGATTTTACATATGTTAAGTCCTAAATTAGTATTTGTTGAATGAATACATGAATAATTGCTACTCCACCTTTTGTTGTTGTTGTTTTGCTTTGGACACCATGAATCTGAAATATAATTCCAACCATCAGAGCTTTATTTTTTTTTTCCTGGCTGAAAAGTTTTACAAAAGATTCATATAAGCACAACTCAGAAAGGTGTCCTCAGGGAAGGTCACAGTGTATAAAACATCTCTGCTGAGAGCCGAACTTCACAGAACTATTACACAGCAGAGCCAATTATCCAAAAATTTATAAGAGAAGTGGTCTGACTGGTAGAAAAAGAAGACATAATCCAATATAAAAATTATTTTTATTCCAAAACTTTAACATGTTTTTCCCCCTCTTGAAGGGATCTCAACTTTAAAGCCAGATGAATTCTGACTTTAACTATTTAATGTTGAAACTTCTACAGGATTGTTTGCTCAGTGGACTTAGTAGGGAGTTGTAGACTTTGTCAAATTCTAAGGATGGGCAATGTAGGTTCCCAGAATTTTGACAAAAGGGAAATCTACCAGAGTGTTTGGTTGGTCATTCATTCTGGATCCTATGTATGCAGAGCTATTACCAACAGGAACCCTAGAAGTGATGACAGACAAATCATTTCCTCTTTCTAGGCTTTGGTTTTCTCCTCATCATAGCACTGGATTAGGTGACCTCCAAAGCTTTCCACTTACTCCAACATGCTATGGTTCTATGAGTCTCTGCTTCCCAATTAGAAAAAAAAAAGGAAAGATTGGATTGCAGTGAAGTAAGAAAAACCTAGTTTATGTCAAAAGAACTTCCTGGCAAGAACTTTCTATCTTCATGAGAGCAAAATGAGCACATATTGTATAAGATCAGAATATTGGACAATATCTGAATAACTATTTTTTTCTGAATGTTTCCATCTTTTATACATTTGCTTAAGGGTTGAAAACTTTTAAAGGAGAAGAATTATTCAATTAATACATTATATACATGAATTCATTCATGTGCTAATATATGTATCTAGTCTATATGTGTCTATGCATGTTTTTTTTTCAATATATTCTGATTATACAATATAACGACTCATTCTGTACTGGTTTAGGCATTTTTCACTTAATTCATTCAAATTAATTAACAAAAAATTCAAAAAATGCTTATTCATTTCATAGAAAATAAGTAGTGAAATTCATATCTATGTGGAAGAGATAGGCTTACCATTTAGACATTGAAAACTTACTGGATGTAAAATGTCTGTTGTTCAAATTGTGGTGTAAAGCAGAGTGGACAGCCCATGATCTTAAACCATATCTTGAATATGGGCACTATAATAAGATTATTATTGCAAATGAAAAGTAGGGTGAACCTGGAATTGAACAGGAGAAAGAAGTTAGAGTGATATTGGGAAAACTGTAAAATAATTTCAATGACTCCAAACTTCTTTATGAAAACAGAACAAAACATCACTTTAACACCAATAATGCCTCAAGGATGCTATAAAACTAAAATTCAAGTAATATCAGTATTTCAGAAGAAATTAAATTACAAATAACCTATAAGGCAAAGTGCAAATAAGTTTTGGGTCTAAGTGGTTCTTACCAGTACAGATGTTTGGATGACAGGTAGGGTACATTATTTAAGACATGTACGACTGGAAATGAAAGTGAATTAATTATATAGTGATAATGAAGGGCCACATATTGGGCAGCTCGAGTATTATGATACCTTGGAGATAGTCTTTTTGTAGTATTTATGAAAAAGATAAATAAGAATCACAAAGGATAAAACTAAACAGAATGGTGGCATTTTATAATAAATGGAGATCAGACACACGTGGATTGAAAAACCAAAAAAAACCAAAGTGTGTGTGTGTGTGTGTGTGTAACATATTGTTTATCAACAATATAAAATAAGAAGTAAGAATACTTACTTCCAAGGTTAGTGAATTATTAGAAATAGCTATATGGTATACTGAATAGAATGTTATACTTGGAGAATGTGTGTGTGGATAGATAGATAGATAGACAGATAGATAGATAGATAGATAGATAGACAGAGATAAGGATATATAGATGTAGAGAGACAGATATAGATATATCTACATACATATCTATACCTACCTATCTACATATCTATACATGCATATCTATACACATCACGTACATACATAGGTATGTGACCACACCTATACATATATGTGTGTATGCACACACGCTTAAATAAATACACAGCACATATATACATACTGTATGTACACATACACATGTGTGTATGTATACATATAGATGTAGATAGATATGTAACATTTATATATAAACTTTAAAACCTGCAAAACACTTTACAAACATTATCCTAACTGTCCCCTCCAAATGTGGGAAGGACAAAGAAATAACTTTAGACTCCTCTTGTCTCTGAGAAAGGAAGACAATGGTTTTCAATAGCCCAAAATAGCCAGACAGAATTGGTGCAGCTTCTGACAGTATCTTTATTTACCATTTTTAACTTTCTTCAATCTCGGGAAAGGGCACATGATGGGAGAGAAAGCAGGTTAATTAATAGCTTTCTCATATCAGACAAAGACAGGACCGTCAGGTCTTTTGAGTCTTGCAAAAATTCTGTGCCCCCAGGAATTCTCCATCTATCAATTCACAGCATGAAAACAATCACATTATGTTCTTCCAAGGAATGGCAAAGATGGGATTGAGACTGATGGTTTTTAAATGAGCAGAATTTGCTGATCTGGCTCAGAAAAGAATCTGTATTATTAGGAAGTGGTATTTGTAAGAGGGGTCAGGCACAGTCCACAGAAACCTCTCTTTGTGAATGTGTCTTTAAACTCTGGGGCAGACTGCTTAGCTGTTCTGAATTCACTGCAGGACAGAGTTCAGGAGCCTTGGACTTAGCTGGCAAAGATTGGACAAGATAGCAAAGGCAACAATTTCCTCTCACCAAAGCTTTGCAGAAATTAGAAATGCAAGTTTGTTTAGTGACCATCTAGTCCCATCTTTCCTTTTACAGATAAGGAAACTGACTCCCAAGAGGGCAAGTGTTTCGACCAACATCTCATGGTAAATAAGTAAAAAATACTTTTTTGCTCTGTTCCATACTGCCGCCATATTTATCAATTTAATGGCTACTGTCCCACAATGTTTATGCCTTCTTCCACAAGTCATTTACTAATGGAGGAAAAACAATGTTACTGCAACCATTGTGTTGTAGAGTGAAAATTATTTTCAAGTGATTTTTAAACTATTTTAGAAGAATGCACTAAAAATGAACTATCTATATATAATTACAAATAATCTTGAGTTATTCATTTATCTAATCCAGTGGAGAATTTACTTGGACATACTTTCTTCGGGCTTATCTTGAAAGACAGTATGGCACAGTGGATTACATGGTAGACAGTAGATCTTGTGCCAGAAAGAATAAAATGCAGCATTAGACACTTGAAAATTTTGTGACCCTTAGCAAGGTAAATGACTTCTCCAAGTCTTTGCCTTTTTTTATCTGTATCGTGGGGATAAAATTGTACCTTACCCACAAGGTTTTTTTATGGATGAAATAAAATGATGTAGCTAAATATCTTTGTAAACATTTGAGTGCTATATAAATAAATATCAGCTCATATTAGCTTGTGCTTTTTGATATACTTGAAGTAATTATGTTACAGTCAATTAAACCAATTTTATAATTCAGATTTTTGTTAATTCATTATTTAGACCAAACATTATTATTAGTCAAAATCATAGAATGTTAAGGCAAGAAAGTATCTCAGTAGTCACTAAGTGTAATCCCTATCTAAAGCAGAAATTTCCTAAATAAAATTTCTAAGAAGTCATTATCTAGTTAATTCTTGAGCACCACTGTTTATCAAAAATCCACTACCTCTAAAGCAATTCCTTCCATTTGGACGTCATTTTGTTAGAAACTTCTTTAAAAGAAGTGAAAATTTGCTTTGATTTCTCCTTATGATTAGCTTTACGCAGATGGAGACATTTCCCTAATACTGTTATTCATATAAGAAGGTCCAAGGTGAGGAAATGTCCTTCATGAATGTAAGCTGGCAACTTTTCTACATTTTAGAGTCTTAGAGATTTGCCTTATGTGATGAGGAGTTAAATATCTTGTCCAGGGCCATATAGACAAAATGTGTCAGAGGCAGGATTTGAACAAAGGTCTTCTAAGCAATAAGGATTGCTTATTTATATACTCTGTGAACAAGCAAAGTAATCCCTTTCCCTCATAATCATTTATATACAGCAAGCATGGAGATAAAATGTTGTTCCTTCAATTTCTTCTATCAAGTGGTAGACTATCCACAAACATAGGAATTGCTCTCATTCACCAATAATTAGAAAAAGGCAGATAGAACCTCATATATCACTGTCAGGGTCAACTAAACTCTGACTGAAACAACTAATTCCATCTCCAGGAAGACTATCACAAGGGGCTCCCTTCCTCTTTTATCTTCCCCTTTCACTTTTTCTCTTCTTGCCATGGCCATCCAGAGCTCATTTGGGATGGCTGGATAGCTCACATTGCTTGGATGAGATGAGAGAAATTTTCAACTATTCCTTCTGGGGAGATGTAAGATGATCAGGCCATACCATCTGCCCTGCCTTTATACCCTTCAGATAGTCCAAATTGTCATTTCACCTGCTGACTTAATCTAAGGTTTTGTTGTCTGTCTTTATTCTATACCCTTAGGTCTCCTGGGACTTTCCATCTGCCCTGTAGCTAAATTCTCTTTTTTTGTGTTGTCTCCACAAGTGAAAGTGTGAACTCTTTGAAAGCAGGAAGTGTCTAGCTATTACTATTTATATTCCCAGTTCTTGGAATATATAAATATTTAATAACTATTTTTATTCATGGAATCATTCATTTATTCTACAGTTCATCCAATGTTTGTTCAAATAGTCTAATCCATTCTTTAAAATAATATTTCAAAAGTTTGAAGACTGGTATTAACATTCTTTAGCCTTCTCTTCTCCAGAGTAAAGAAATCTCCATTTCTGTACCTAAATCTCAAACTACATGTTTTTCATTTTCCTTTTCTTTCTGGGATACCTCCTGTGAATATGTTCCAATTTGCCAAAGTCTTTACTGAGATGCGTTAACCAGAACTGAGAAGAAATGAATGAGGTGAGGTCTGTATATGTGAAAGTTATAATAACCTTGGAGTCAGAAAAAAATGTTATCAGTCAATTGTTCAGTTAATTCAACAATTATTTCTAATGCTTCTAATAAATTTCAGGCAGTGTGCTAAACAATAGGAATACAAATAAGAGCTTAAATGAAAATGATCCCTGCTCTCACAAAGCTTATATTCTAATGAGACAAGACAATAAATAAAAGGTAGCTAAAAAGTGTGTGTTGGGGTCTGGTAGAGGCAATGCAAAGAAAGAAGTTCAGAGAGTCAGTAGAAGAGCCTAGAGAGGAATGTTGATGTAAACATAGCTGACCTGGACAAATTCCTTGAAAAGGAAATTTTTGGGGCAACTAGGTAGCACAGTGGGTAGATCGCCAGCCCTGGGATCAGGAAGACCTGAGTTCAAATCTGTCCTCAGATATTTGACACTATGTGACTCTGGGCAAGTCACTTAACCTCATTGCCTAGCAAAACAGAACAAAAAAAAGGAGATTTTTACAGGAACCTGAAGAAATATGTAGAAGGATGTTCTAGATGAGAAGGGTGCTACAACATGGCAGAGAAATAAACCTGAAGATTCAGGAATATAACCCGGAAAAGACTCTAGTAAAGAGGGTTCTATATGTTTTGTAAATGTGTATGTATGGTTGTATATAACTGTGTATATGTGTATATGCATGTGTATATGTACTATTTTTCCAGGCAAATAATAATTTTAATATAGTTTTATTTTGTGAGAGCAGTGATGATGTGAGTGTGTGCTTTTATTGATAGGTTGATTGAAATGCATGTTCCTGCCCCTCTGCAACTGGATTGAGCTGATTTCCCATGTTTAGTTAGTTTGGTCATTTGAGTACTGGATTTTATGCTATACACATGATACATTCCTCTCTTTTGTTGTATTTTTAATTCTGTCACTTTTTTTGGAATGAATATTACTTCAAGAAAATACACAAAAAGAATAGTACATAAAGAGCACACTGTAATGACTATCAAATACATCATTACAACTGCTTTTGATGTAGAAAAGTCATGCATTTCAAGGATCATTCAAGCTCACAATGAAACACTATCAGTCACACAGAAAAGCAAAGGAAAATGTAGACAGCATGGAAAATAAGGAGAACAAAAGTGGTATCATTCATATGTAATCATCAAGGGGAAAAAAAGGAAAGGAAAGACTCTTAGACAGTCATAGAAGCTAATTGTATTGTTGATTTTTCCACATTACAGAATAAATTTCTTAAAGTTGGGGAGGGGAAACATCAAGATCAGTATCTCAGATGGCGTAAGATGTAGCTGATAGATTATTTCAAGGTAGTGCATCCTTCAGGATTTCCAAGCCAACTACCAGCTTTGAAGGACAATGCATTATAGGTAATCCTGAGACCTTACCAATAACCGTTTTCTGCAATATTGACTGAAGTCCCAGCAAACTCTTCCTTGGTTTTGCAGAGGGTGGTCAAGGTAGAAAGGTTTACAGCAGTATTGTACCCAGTATAATGCCCTCACACCACCCTCTGATGCAGTGGAAGGTAAGATTCAAGTTAAAAATGTTTTAGTTTTAAGAATTTTATTTGCTGTATAGTATTTATGGTACTGTAGATTTCATGTGTCATAAAAAGTAAATATTGTCTGAATTTTTTTTTTAAATTGGGATGTTAATAGAAAAGATCACATAATTCTAAGGAATTACTAGCAAGAAAAATGTTTTGCATGTTACCAATTTTACAGCGTTTTATGGATTATATTATGGTTATTCTATTAAGAGAAGTGCGTATTATCAGAATTAAGATTTTGCTATAAAATTTTAGGCAAAAAAAGTATTTTTCAGCAATCTCTAGCAAAGAAATTACAGTTTTTGGTGGTTGCAGGAACCTAACCCCTTATTTCCTATGGGTTCAATGTATAAACATTCACATTTTTTTTAACTTTTGTGCAGTTTTCTAGGAATATTGCCCTCACAAAAAATTGAGGAGTGGTAAAATAAAGGTTAGGGAAAGGACTATATGACTGAGGAGTCACAGAGATGGAAAGGGAAGCCTTAGGACTTTTCCAAGAAGTATTGATTTGATTACTGTGCCCAGAGAAAGAGGTGGAAAGTTCAGGGTGGGGGGGCATAGGAGATGATAGACAGCTTATGTGTATATATAAAACACATTTGTATTAATTATCTGTCCAGTCTAGCTTAGTGCTTATAGTATCAGGGGATCATAGGTCATCTTCTCCAACCCTCTCATTTTGCAAAAGCAGAAACTGAAGATCAAGGTGAAGAGATATAAAGATGCCTTGAAGGAGAGAATTATTTTACTTTTTCTTCCTTCCTTTCTTCCTTCATCCCTCCCTCCCTTCCTTCCTTCCTTCTTTCTTTCCTTCCTTCCTTCATATCTCTCTTTCTTTTTCTCTTACCATTTATCTTGTTTTCTCTTTATTTCTTTTTTCTTTTTCTTTTTCCTTCATTTTTTCATTCATCCATTTCCTCCTTTATTTCCTTTCTCCTTCCTTCCCTCTTTCCTCCTTATTTCTCTTCTTCCTTTCCTTACTTCTTTTCTTGCTTTCCTCCATTTTTCTTCTCCCCTTTCTTCCTTCTTTCTTGCTTTCCTTCCTTATTTTCTTTTTTCTTCCCTCCTTCCCTTTTTCCACTATTCCTTCTTCCTTTCCTACTTTCTTCCTTTTCTCCCTCCTTCCTTCTCTCCTCCTTGACTTCTTTTCATTCTTTTTCTTTTTTCTTCTTTCATTCCTTCCTTCTTTTCTTTTTTTCCTTCTTTTATCTTTCTATGCTGAACACTTAACACAATTCCTGTCCCATTAAAAAAATAACAAATACTTTTTTGACTAACTGATGTCAGATAAAGACTTTGTTCTGAGAGAATTTATATATGAGTGGCAGAGACAAACCAATGCATGATCACAGCTGCGCAGCTTAGCATTGCTTTAGTATATGCATTTTTCCCTCATTAAGAGTTTAGTATGGTGAGGAACTCTTTTGTTCTAGAGTAGTAGGAGAGACCATATAGAGGAGACAAGGTTTTAGAGGGGCCCTAAAACATATGGAAATATGGAGATAAGAAGTTAGGGCACTAAAAATGGAGAAGGGAACAGTACGAGTAACAACCTGGGCCATGATAGGATCATGAAATGCTTCTGAGACATTAAGAAAAGAAAAAATCAATAACCAAAAAAAAAAAAAAGTGAGAGCAAAAAACAAAAAAAAAAATCACCTAAAATCCAGGTAGAGGTGTCTGGTCTTTCTTTTATACACCAGAGAAGGTTTCTGAAAGTTCTTGAATGGGGTGGGGGAAGCCTGGGAGTGATCATGGTCTTATCTGTTATTTTGTGAGGAAAAAATTATTTTAAAAGGTGTATGAAGGGCATATTAAAGAAGTGAGATCAGGAAGCAGATGGCAGGAAGCTATTTCATGCTAGTAGAAAAAAAAAGTGGCCATATATTACCTATAAGATAGGAGTGTATTTCATTAAGAATTGTTTTGTCTTTAAACTGGCAAGGTTTTCTGATCAAAAGCTGATTTGGTTTTGTTCAGGGAATTCCTATTTATTTTAGAAAATCTTCCACTAGTGGTTTCTAATTCCCTAGATTTAAAGCTGCCTGAATTAATTTAGAATAGTCAAACAACTGAAGAATCATATTTCAACATTTTGACAAATAACTGATCTAATCCAGTGTTCCAGGCAATGCTGAAGAAAAATCTAAAATGCCCTAAATCATACCACATTCTCTGGGTTATTGACAGGTGGACTATGATTTTACTTGACTGACTACCAAATACAGCCCTTAAGGAAAGGCCTAGTGTATCTGGAGATGTGTATTACTATTCTACCTTGTTTATTTACCAGTGAGATAGATTTAGACAGGCCATACTATGTTTCCAAATCTCAGTTTCTTCATCAGTGGATTGAGGATAATATTTCCTTTACTTATCTTACTGAGTTATTTGTAGAATTAAGTGAGATAATTGATGTAAAATGCTTTGTAACTCTCCAGTACAGAACTATACATTTTATTTGCTTGGTAAACTGACTCACTTTTTGTTTATTTTTCTTCCATGTTTAGAAGTATGTCCCCTCCCCCTCATCCAAAGAATATATGTTCCTTGAGGATAAAGATGCTTTGTTTTGCTTTTTCTGTTTATGTTTTTTTCTTTATATTCTCATTTCCTAACAGAATGTCCTTCACTTTGCTTAATACATATTTGAATTGGATTAGATAAATGGTAGTGAGTGAATGAATGAAAACACTATAAATAATATAGGTCTGAATACAACCCACCCCTGAATATGGGTTCTATGGAAACTAGTACTAAGTACAAACTTATAGATCAGAGAAGCACAGAAAAGTAAAATAGATAGATAGATAGCTCCTGGTAACAAACTGCAAATCCCATGTTTGACCCCTCCTGGTAACAAACTGCAAATCCCATGTTTGACCCCTACCTATTATAGTGGGTAATGACTTGCAAGGCAGATGAAACATATACAGAGGTAATTATGCAGTTAGATTTTTGTACAAGCCAAAGTATGGGCCATATTGGGACAAATATGATAAATACTAGTTATTATTCATACTTCCTACTACCCAAGCCCAATTCATCATTCAGGATGTGAAGGTGGGGCAATAGTAAAGTAAGAGAATTCCAGTTAGGATAATGTACGATGAGAGTAACCATGTCTTGAAATACAACTACAATAATCATGAAGGCCTAGCAAGAATCCCCAAAAAATAAGCTAATTGTATCATTACTCCATACTTACTTGGGTTACTGTATAATAAGGCTGGTGATTTATGAATTCAAGAAATAGATGGCCAGGAGATGTTTGAGGTTTATCCCTGTTCAGAACAATCATGACATATAATAGTGGAGCAAGTGAGGTTCCTTCATGGTCTAGCAACATAAGAAGATAAGATATATCAGGAAAAAAACTAGAAATATCAATATGCCACTTGCTGAAAAAGTTTTTTTTTAATATATCACCATCATTATTGTTATTATCATTATTAATTGTCATACTGATTCTTAGTTCCTTTGGAAAAATAGAGAAAACTCCTGACTATAATAAAAATTAAGATATGAACTAAATTTTCATAATCTTTGAAAATTCCATATTGTTGGGGATAGTTTAGAACAAAAATATGCACACTTATTTTTAAATAGGAACTAGGTATAGAAATGGTCATTTTGTGTGTATTATAGATCCTTAAGTCAGTCTAGTGAAGCCTATGGATTCCTTCCCAAAATTATATTTTTAAAAGCACAAAATAAAATATATAAGATTAGGAAGGAAATTATGTTGAAATTTGATGATCATAATTATGTATTAAAAATCAGAGACCCCTTAAAATATGCATCTACCCCTTGGGGATCTGTTAACACCAATTTAGGACCCTAGATCAAGAGTTAACCTCTCTCTTTTTCAAAGTGGAAAATTATTGGTGCCTAACTTAAGTTTGGCTACATTGATGTGTGCTATATTTTATGAATAGGAAACTAATAAGCATATTTCCAGAATGTATTTGCATGCAACATTTCATGTATTTCTGTAAATATAAAGTGATTTTTTTGAAGTTGGTCACCATCTTTTAACAGAAGTGCTCAGCTCACTTTGTCTTTTCTGTAAAATTTTTATGTGACGTGGAATAAAAAAAATTATTATTTAAGACAAATTTAACTTTTATTAAGCACCTACATTGTTCAGAGTCCATCTCTCTCTCTTTCTCTCTTTCTCTCTCTTTCTCTCTCTTTCTCTCTGTCTCTCTCTCACACACACACACACACACACACACACACACACACACACATACACTATCTGTGAGCCAGTGAAAACTGATTTGTCTGGTATGGCCTCAGCAAATGGAATACTTGTATGTTAAGGCTTAATTGACCCAGAGAGTGGGGCACTGCTTTCCATCCTTCAGCTCCTTGCTAGATGGGATACAGTTAAAGTTAAGCTTCCTTAAATTCTGACTACCATTCATTTCTCATTTCCAATTAGACTAACCAGAAAATACTATGATATTAATAGTCCGGAATACCCCACTGCCTCACTTCACTGGTGAGGGGTTATTTTCCTTTTAGTGTCAAGTAAGTTATTTGTCTAGAACTCTAAATTAGTTTGACTTCTGACTGTGGTTTTTTTTTTCTTTGTTTGTTGTTTCTTTTGTTTTGTTTTGTTTTGTTTTTCAGGGGTGGTGGGAGGAAAATTTGATCAGAGTGCTCAGTCTTCTAAGCACACAAGCCAACATCCTTCCCTTGATGCTGGGAATGAGGGGAGGGACGCTCACCTATACTATTTCGCATTTGCATATGGATTCCTTCCATGGCTACCATCCATGTGTGTCAATGTCACCCTTTGGGAACAGCTCTCTCCTCTTTTACCTTGTAATAACTACAGTGACCAGCACTAAATAAATGTAAGTGCATAAGAAAGATGGGATATGCTACATTCAGTCATATAGGAAAATTCATTACTGATAGAGTGAAGGAGAGAAAAGATCAATGAAAATTTTCTAGAAGATGTAGTATTTTCTAGGTCTTTAAAGAATGGAGGGAAATTCAGTAGCTGATGAGAACGAGGAAGGACATTATAGATATTGGGAATAATATCAACAAAGGTGGAGAGGCAGGAAAAACAATTTGTTCAGGAGAGAGAATAATTTGGTTAGATCACATAATGCATATAAGAAAACAAAAAAGCAAAAAGACTGACAAAATAAGATGATGTCAGATAATCAAGATCATAATTAACTGGACAAGGAGACAAAATCATTTTAATAAATGAAAATACATTCTTGGAGTGAACCCACAAAGGTAAGTGTGTGTGTGTGTATTATTAGATTATTATAGAAAAGGGAGAATTGGAAAAGTTGGTGACAGTGAATCAAGAAGAACAGGTTATAGATATTGAAAAAAAATGAGTAGAAACATAGACAGAATAGTTGGAAGGGACCTTAGAAGATATTCTAGACTAGTAGAGTCAGTCTCAAATGGAAACAGTGGAACCTACATAAAAATCTTTGTAACTGCATATTGACAGTTTCAAAATGAAATATTAGCTATATCTTATATTTTTATTTATTTTGTTAAATATTTCCCAATTTCATTTTAATTGGATCCAAACTAGTGAGGACTGTGACCCTCTTGTTTGATATCTTTGATCTAGGTCAATGTCATATCGAACAAGTGGTCAGCTAGCTGCCAGATGAAAACCTCTGGCAGCAGAGAGCTCTCTCCCAAGTCATTCCATCCTATCTTCAACTACTTGTTCAGAAGTTTGTGTTTGTGTTGAGATGAATCAATCTTTCTCTAACTTTCCTCTTCTGTTCTCAGTTCTGCCTTCTAGGGACAAGCTGAACAATTAAAATCTCCACATTAAAACCCTTCAGCTTCCTCAGGCAATCAACAAATCATTTGTTATCTACTACATTCTCACTACTAGTTATTTCAAGATTGCTGCCATCATATAACTGCCCTAGTCTTTTCTACTTTTGTCATAGACACACATCCCTAGTTCATGCAATAGATCATAGGATCATAAGTCACAGAGTAATACACCTAGATTTGAAAATCTTCCTAACTGGTATCTCTGTGCCATGTCTCTCTCCTCTGCCATAAGTCTTCCAGAAAACTTCCAAATTGTTTTTGTTTTTTGTTTTTCTTGTTTTTTTTCTGCTAAAGCACAAGTCTAACCACAAAGTCATATGCTCAACAATCTCCGATGGTTTGCTATCACCTCCTATATAAAACACTATATAAACACCTCTTTTGCATGTAAAGCTTTTCATACTTTGAGTTGGGGGTATATGATTGGGATAGAATACTACTGTGCTATAAGAAATGACAAGCTCAATGATCTTAGAAAAACATGGAAAGATTTTTTCTTGCTTTTCCAAGTTTATCATATTACTTTCCTTCATATACTAATCTTCAAAATCTTATTCCTTTTCTCCTTAGACACCATGCCTTTCCCCTTATACCTGTTAGGTTTTCATATTTGAATGTTTCTTTTTGTTTTTGACCCAAGAAACAGGACTTCTTGTGCCCTATATATGATATTTTATCTCTTCTGGTTTTTTTTTCTGACCCATATTGTCCTGCATACCAGATATGACATTTCTTTTCACTTTTACCACTTGTTATCCAAAGTTTTCTTCAAGGATGGAAACAATGCTGATTCACTCCAGTTACTAGATACCTTCCCAATGAAATGGCAGGCAGACAGACCAACAGAGAGATAGATAGATAGATAGATAGATAGATAGATGATATAGGTATAGTATGATAGATATATGTATATATATATATATGTATACTTATGTTTACAATTTATTTCTCTATCCCCTAAAAAACATAAATTCTCAGAAGTCAGGTATGGTTTAATTTTTATCTGTGCACCTCCATTGCTTGGCACATAGTAGGTTCTAAAGAAATGCTTGTCAAATAAACAAATGAATGGATGGATGAATTGGGGACTCAATAGATAGTCCTATTTTGAAAATGTTCAGGTATTTTATTTTTACATTGAGGCTTCTTTATTTTGGGGTTAAATACCATAAACTTAGTTGACTGTATTTTATTGATGGGCAAAGTGATCCCATGTGGATAGTGGACAGTCTTGGAAATCACTTAGCAGCTTTTAAAAAGACATTTTTGAAATATATTTGACAAAAAGAGGTTACATTTAGTATTTTATGCTCCACTGTTTTTTATGTAAGTTTTTTTTTGGTCAACAAGTTTGCAGATACTCTAAACAACAATGTTTGGACAATTTATGCATGAGGTATTTAGAATTTAGTCACAATCCTCCAACCCCTATACTCTCAATAGGGATTTAATTAATCCTGGTTTGAAAGTTGCCCATTGTGCCAGGTGGTATAATATGTATAATGCTGGAAGTGGAGCAATTGTTCTTCCTACTATGCACAAAGTTTCCCCCTTCCTGTGTTCCCCATGGAGACATGACATAATTCCAGTTATGGGACCTGTGGTCTTGATCCATAAATTTCATATTCCTTCATCTGTTTGAATTCTTTCTTTTCTTAACATCTACAATGCTCACCAAATATTCTCATTCTGTTTATCTTATTGTCCTTTCATCTCCTACAGAGTCTGAGGACTGTTCCCCTCCCTGCATTGACTCTCTTCACTTTTGGTTGTGCAGGCTCTGAAATTCATGCAACTGTATTTGCTTTACTCCCACATCAAGCACCAACCTAGTAGATTGTGAGGTTTGGAAGATAAAAAGTCAGCTGAATGATAAAAATAATGAAAGTTTCCCTGGGATTGATCAAAATGGTTTGTCAACAACAGATAGGATATTTCCAAACAGATGCAGAAAATATTGACCTGATGATGGAAGAAGAGGGAAAAGATGAATAAAAGAAATCAATCAGACTCAGAGGATACTAGAACTAGATAGGGTCTTACAGACAATGTTCAACTCTCTGATTCATGAATGGATCCTGGAAGTTATGCCAGTCAACTCTTTATTAAAAACAATTCCAGGGAGGAAGGTCACTGTTATATTCAGTAAACAAGAAACAAACACAGAAAGGGTCTCAAAGAACTAATAATAATAATTATTATATATATATATATATATATATGTGCATGTGTATGTGTGTGTATGTGCGTGCGTGTGTGGGGGGGGCTGTGTGTTGGATGTAAAACGGCTTTTGTTCTCATATTTGGAGGGATATTCTAGGTATGGCTTACATATCATGGGGGCTTGATTAAGAAAAATAATTAAAACTTACATTAGAATGTACTTTAAATATTATTTTAAGGAATCTAGGCTGCAGATAAATAGATAGTAGTAGATAGTTTCAGTATCCTTATCTCTATTTTGGAAAAAAAAAAACAACCAAGATCAGAGGAACAAAGGGATTTACCCAAATCCCACAGCTAGTCAGTGGCACATTAAGGACTTGAAGGCAGAGTGATGCCATCTGTCTGTGTTTACAGATGTTCAAGTTATACACCATGCAATTAGCCTCAAAGGATATGTGGTGACCCTAGTGTATTATTGTTGTTCAGTCATGTCCAACTCTTTGTGACCATATTTGAGGTTTTCTTGGTAAAGATACTGGAGTGTTTTACCATTTCCTTCTCTGGCTCATTTTACAGATGAAGAAACTGAGGAAAACAGAGTTAAATGACTTGCTTAGGGTCACATAGGTAATAAGTATCTGAGGCCGCTTTGAACTCAGGTCTTCCTGATCCAGGCCACCTAGCTGCCAATTCTAGATTAGTTAGACAGAAAAGTGGGAAGCAGGTTGACTGTGAGTCTGCATGGAGTAGAATCATAGAGTTAGAGTTAGAAGGGACCACAGAGGCTATCTAATCCAAACCCTTCATTTTAGAGATGAAGAAAGTGATGCCTAGTAATTTTAAATGATTTGAAAAAGGTCACATAATTTGTAAAATTTAGAGACACGAAGGGCGGTAGGATGATGAAGAATGTAAGGTCTTTGAGGGCAATCACCATATTTGTTTTGTCTTTGTATCTTAGTGTAGTGCTTTGCATATAGAAGGTGCTTAATAAATGTTTATTGAATTTAATTAAACAGAAGAAGCCAACATTTTATTGGCAGATAGATTCTGACCTTGAATGCCTTAGGAAGAGATTTTTTTTTAAGAAGGAAGAAAAAAGGGATGGCGCAGAGGAATATCTTAAATAGTGATTTTAACCCAGGGGGCAATTAACACTGTTTTTAAAATCTGTATATAGCTTCCATAGTGTTTATCTTGTTGCAATATTAGGGAATAAGTAAGTAGTTCAACTTACATTCAGGACACACCCCTGGTCTTTGGCAGTGTGGGAGAGGGGATATAAAGCTCTGGGGTTGGTGCCCAGATTTTAGTTCTACATTGACCACCTACCTAGTAATCTAACTTTGGTCACAACCTTTTACTACTGTGGGCCTCATTTTTCTCACCTACAAAATAGGGGTTAAATATGTGCATGACCCTCCTCTGATAATATTTGCGGGGAACAAATGAGATGATATATAAAGTGCTCAGGCTTATCAGAATGGCATGGAAGGAATAGCGAGAAGGAACAGGAATATGGAAGTCTGTCAGTTGGACTTTTACCTTGACTACTGTTTTATCCATGGCAAGTCACTTTATTTCTCGTAAGTTCAGTTCCCTAATCTGTAAAACTGGAATAAAAATACTGCTACTATTATTATTTTTTCTACTGTTGCTACGCTTCAATATTTTAAAAGGGCTGTTACTTTGTCAATGTGACTACTCCATTACACTGATGTAAATACTAGTTCATCTATAACTTAGCAAATGACTTAACAAAATGACAAACAGAAAACAAAAAAAAATCATTGGCCAATTTTCTGATGCAATTATATTAATAATAATAATAATTTATACAATTAATCTGGATAATTCATTTATGCATATTACACTTTCCTTTCTATCATTGTTACGCATGCAAATATCTTTGCCCAATATTGGATTGTAAGTTTTTGAGAGCAGATTGTGTGTCAAATATATTAGTTACTGCATGAATCCATCACCTAATATAGCCTTTATTCGTTTCCTCCTTTCTTATCCTCTTTCCCTTTTCTCCTCCCTTCCCACTCTTCCTCTATTTCTTTTCTCTTTTTCTCTCTTCCTCCTACCTCTCCTTCTTTGTACAACCATTCATTCATTAGTTCAGTAGACCATACAATACAAACATTACTGAGGCACAATAGATCTATAAATAGATCGATAGCTAGATAGAAAGAAATTGATGTTCTATGCTACACACCTATGTATTCATGTATATATGTATACATGTTTAAATATGTACATATGTATATATTTCATATTGAATTGAATATTGAATCCCATAATAGAATGGGCTATTTTAAGTTGAGATCATAATATATAGCTCTTATATGTATTCATTATTGCATTGTTGTTTGGGCCCCCCAAAAGTATACACAAACACCCACATATACACACACAACATATACACACATATGTACACACATATGTGTATATATATATATATGTATATAGTGTACCCTGAAGTGATGCGTAATTTATGTGTGTATATAATTTATGCAGTTTCTTAGTATACAAACAATTTTTTCTCACAGCTCCCCTCTGAGGAAGGCAGTAAAAGTATCATTCCCATTTTGCAGATGAAGAATTTAAACTACAGAAATTGAAGAAGCTGAGAGGCATATGTAGTAGGTTGCAGGGTAAAGACTGAACCTGAGGTCTCCTAACTCTAATACAGGGACTCTTACAACTAGACCATACTAAATCAATGCCTCAGCCTGTTTGTTGTCACCATTTCTACTCAAATTCTAGGTCTTTGACTTAATAACCATTTCTGATCTCCTCATTTCTCAGAACCTTTTTGAAGCATGTTTCTTCCTCACCATCATGGGCTTACTTTCCTGCCAAATCTCAGACCAAAATCACTAGTCATTCTATCTTTGTCAATGGTTGGTAGCCGTGACTGACCTGAGCCATTCCTGACAAGATATGCTTATATCGTTTCTTAGAAGACTCCCCATCTGGAGCGCTAATTTGTTCCTGCTCCCCTCAGGTGCTACAGACTGCTGAGCCATCACTCAGGCACACAGAAGCCATTCAACCTAAATAATTAAATTAATTGCTTACTGACATTGAGAAGACAGCAGAAACATTCTTATGATCCCAAAGACTTTCTCAAGTCCCTCAAGAAAGTCACAGAACATTAGTATAGAGACAGATGATATATTCAGAACTGAAAGGATGGTAAAATAAGATTTTTACCCATATGACATCAAGTATAGCTTAGTGATAATAGTTATTCAAGATTGTAATCATTCATTGCCCTCTGATACTTCAGTAGATCTATGATCTTATGGTCATTGATAATTCCTAGCTGGTACTGCTCTTAATTGGCTCATACTTTCTTAGCTTATATGAATCTTATTCATGTCTTCTCTAAAGGGTCCACTCAATGTCCTGGAGGCCTTCTACTGGTTCTTTTAACTATGATATGGTTCAAGTCTAAGTATCAAACTCTTTTTATTCCTCTCTCTAGGTATATGTCTGACCTATCTCCCTTTTTGCTTATACATGATTTCCATAATGATGTTCATTCTTCCACTTCTTGAATACAAATTATTGTTTGTATGTGATTGCTTATGTTTACCCACATTTTTCAGGGATCCCAAACAGCAAGGATATATTCAAACATTATATGCCATGGTCTCAATTTATTTTAGCCCATTGTAGTATGAATTCAATTTAGTAGGAATACATTTTGCGCCTCTGGAAGGAAAGAAGGAAAGAAGGAAGGAAGGAAGAATGGAAGGAATGAAGGAAGGAAGGAAGGAAGGAAGGAAGGAAGGAAGGAAGGAAGGAAGGAAGGAAGGAAGGAAGGAAGGAAGGAAGGAAACATTTCTAAAGTATTATTTGGTAGGCATTGTGGCTAAGCCTTTTATAAATATTGTCTCCTTTGATCCTCCTGGAAGTTAGGTGTAACTTATTATTCACCTTGTATAAATGAAGAAACTGAATTAAATCCCATGGGGATTTAATTACCAAAAACAAATCCTCCTAGTAACAGTCAGTATTTCTATAGCATTAAATATTATTACTTGCATTTTACAGATAAGAAAAGTGAGGTTGAGAGGTTAAGTAACTTGCCTGGTAATACAGTTAATAGCTATCAGAAGTAGTATTTATATTCAGTTACTAGCTAAAAGTACAGTGTATTTTCCATTATACAGTTTTGTCTATACAATATGTTTGAAGAAAGCATTATACCAAGGCTCTAATGCAGAGGTTCTTAACCTTCTTGAATCATTAACCCTTTTGGTGAAGCCTATGACCCCCTTTTCAGAATGAGAAGGGAATGCTAAAATTCAGTTAGGAACTAAAAGTGATATTTGATTTTCTATCCAAATTCACTGACTCCAGGAAATCTCTCCACTTACCCTTAATGGGTCCATGGGCTCCTGATTAAAAAACTCTGATCTAAAGCATCCCAATATCTTCTCAGTGTCAATTTCATTGCATTAAGATTTTAAAGTAATAACCCATCTCATGCACACAAAAGTCTTGAAAACTGGAGTTATAGAGACACAAATAAGTAAAGGAATCAATTCATTCTCAAAACCTCCCATTATAATGGGAGACTGAAGTGTAAGATAAGCCATATACTGTAAAAACAAACCTAGTTGGGAAGAGAAGGACCTGATGGCTATATCTTACAAAGACTTCCCAAAAGTAGTGGACTACTTTGTATATTTTAAATAATTTTCATATCTATTATCTTCTTTGATCCTTACCAAACTTTTGTGAGGTATATAGAACACTTTTTAATCATTTATATTTTATAGATAAAGAAACCCAGGACAAGGTAGTAGAATTATGTTGCCTAAATTAGAATAGCTACTCAATGGCAAAAGTATGCTCTGAACACAGTTTTCTGGAAGCATTAATTCCTCAAATTATCTTTTATGTATTTATCTTTATACCTACCGTACCTGATACCATCATTTCACCACTTATCTTCAGTAATATGTTAGCTCCTTTAAGGCAAGGACTATTGTTTGTGTGCTTTGCATAAAGCAATTACTTCATAAATATCAGTCAACTAAAATTGAAGTTTGGCAGGCAAATCTACTAAAATATAAAGGGATTATTCTAGATCCATCTGGATAAGAGTATGAAGTAATGTGGCTGTGTCTTCTATTGGGAGCAACAGGGGTCAAGTAGGAGATTTCAGAAAATATGTGTTTAGTAAAATGAGTAGAAGGAGATTCTTGAAAAAATAATCACTAGATAGCCTCTAACTACCATGTTCTCTAATATATCCATAATCTCTTTGCTAAATTAATTTTCCTAAGCCACGGATTTAATCATGTCACTTTCTGGCTCAAAAAAAAAAAAGTTCAGTTACTCTCCAAAAAAATGAATAAGTGAAACACACTTTAAGTTAAGGCAATGGATCAAAGGATGGTCAAAAGAAATAATATTGTAAAGTACTTAGTACAATGCCTGGTACATAGGAGGTGCCTAATAAATGCTTATATGCCTCTCCTTCTCTATTCAAGTCAATCTACAATCAAGTGGGACTTTAACTTCTAAATCAGCAAGATATTTCAATTCAATAAAATATATTTGTTGCCTAGTAGGCATTCAATAAATTCTTGTTAATTGACTTGTTGATTACATATGTCATGGCCAGACTAGGTTTGAGTAGAGGTGGTGGTGCAGTTAGGGTTACAATAAAAAAAAAATGATATAATCCTTGCCTTGATAGAACTTCCAGTATTCTATGGGGATGTGACTTATACACAAATCTCTATAATACAAATTAAGATGTAAAGAATACATGATTCAAACAAAAAAGCATGAGTATTTTTGTTTTTGTTTGTTGATTGTTTATTTTTTTTTTGCTTGATTGTTTGTTTTTTCTTTTCTTCTTTCTCATGCTTCCTCCCATTGGTTCTAATTTTCCTTTACAACATCACTAATGTGAAAATATGTTTAATATGGATGTATATGTACAGCCTATATCAGATATATGCCATTAAGGGGTGGGATGGGGAGGAAAATAAGGAGGAAAAACTTTGGAACTCAAAATCTAATGGAAGTGAATGTTGAAAACTAAAGATAAATAAATTAATTAATATTTTAAAAAATAAAAAGAAGAGATGTGAAAAATAAAAATAAATAGATAAATAAAAAAAAGAAAGGCATAAGTGATTTGAGAAAACCTAATGAAAGTATCAGGGAAGACTTTATGGAGGAACTGACATTTAACTGGGACCTTAAAGAAAAAAAAGTCAGGAGGTCCTAATATAAAGTCCAAGATACTTTCAATATGGTGTTCTGAAAGTTGCACATGGGCTCAAAGAACTATTTGGTTAACATTTATTTAAATCCACAATGTATTACCCCTATCTAATGTCCCCTTTTACTAGAACAAACTAGATTGCATATTAATTAAAGGTAAAATTCATTCAATTAAACAAAATGTCAAAGTAACCCCTTCCAACTAGGAACCCCATTCCCACCTCAATTACCCTTGATATACCAAGTAGCACAATTGTTCACAAATTCCAAGACCAGTGGTAGAATAAAGTCTCCTCTATGGACAACACAATTTCTTAGGGTTGTCCTACTTATAAAACCTCTCTGCCTCTGGATCTTTTACACAGAACTCTGATGTCATCTATCTACCATTGAACTGCTTTCTCAATTGAACAGAACTCCTGTTGCTTTTCTGCTACCATTTACTTATTCTCTGCTAGAACTTCTCCTATTAAAATGTTTTTTTCCTCAAAGAGAGAGTTTATAGATGTTTGGGGAGATACTTTATGTTTCAGGGATTTTAGTTTTGCTATGAATTAGCCCAGAAGATGTATCCACTCAACAAAACAAAGTTTCTTTGGTCAAATCTCTGTTGTAAAACCTTATTCGCCTTCAGTAGGAACTTTCTCAGGATCACTTGATATCAGGGTTGAAGTGAATAAATTAATTTAACACTGATCTTTTCCCTGGCAAATATCATCAAGGTCAAATAAATTACCCTAGAGCTTAACTTAACAAGTCAGGTTTGGAAGTGCTGTACAAATAGAAATGGTGAAACTTCATCCTGAAATATTGAAGATATACCCTGGTCACTGTTCTCCCTACAAAAAATGTGAAGGAAATGTGTTGTAAGCATAAAGGATTATCTGTGTGAATATATGAAGTTAGAAGTCAGAAAAATAAGATGAATGAATGGTTATTATCCAGTTTGGCATAAAAATAGGTTGTGTAAAGCAGGGGATACAATTAAATAAAGCTAAGAATGGTAAAGATGGACACAGACTTTGCAAAGCTGAGTCACAACACATCCTATAGAAAACAAGAAGCCAATAGATTTCTTGCCATGTAGGTATTGGTTGAAGTAACTGAGGATGTTTAACCTAGAGAAGAAAAGAATTGGTGTCAGGAGGAGAAAGGTCAGCTTTTTTTAGATTTTGTTAAGGATGGTCATTTGGAAGGAAAACAAAAAGTACATCTATCATCTTTGTCCCATAGGACTAAAATAGGAACCGTGTGTAGAGGTTGCAATGTTGCAAATTTAGGATTGATATAAGGAGGGGAAATCTACTAATTAGATTTACTCATAGGTTGAATTGTATACCTCAAGACAAAGGTTTTCAAGTTGGATGACAATTTATTGTGAATGTTCTTAAATGATTCTTGTGATTTGTGCTTGATGGTATCCAAGGCACTGTCCAATTCCACAATTCTATGATCTTATGACACTTATTTGATCAAGGTAGTTACATGGTGTCTTGTGCATTAGGGAGATCACTGGGCTATCCATCTGAAAGATAGATAAGTTATAGAGAGACGGGGCAGAAAGACAAATTAAGTCACTATAATAGTATAACAGATGAAAAGTGAGACCGACATGATCTAGACTGGTGGAATTTGGCATAGAAAGGAAGAGATGGATTTGATTTGTGGTGGTAGAATTGACAGAATTGGATAGCAAAGGAGCTCTTTGGCTTGTTGGGTGGATGCTTCTTTTGAGCAAACCCACAAAAGAATCCTACTCTAAGACATGAGTTGTCTTCCAAAAGTTCTATAAACAGCCCTCTTACAGAAGAGAAAGGAATTAATCAAAGATTACTGATTTTTTTAATGTAAGTGAGATTATGATGTTGCCCAAATAAGGAATAGTAAAGCTAAAAGGAAGAAATAGTTGGAAGAGTAGGTTTGAGAGGCCAAAATAAGCTGAATTAAGTCACTGTTAAAATAGCTTTGGATATTGACAATGTTCTGATTGTACCAACAAGCATGTTCTGCAGCATGAGAGAGCTGATTAAAATATCCTTTGCCCCCTATCAGCTTACACAAAGAAAGTTCTTCATCTTTTAGGTGTGGGGGGGTGGGGGGGTGTGTATGTGTAGCCCTTCAAGATCCATAAAGGTATTAAGACTGTATGTGTTTAACATGATAAAATTTGAAATAAAATAATGTCTAACCATGCATAATAAACCCCCTACCAATCTGGATGCTAGAAATGTAGATTAATGGTGAAGAAGAGATATGACCTCATCTGAAGATGAGTTTCCTTATCGTAGAAGAGATAAAATGACCAAAGCAGAGCAATTAGATTGTACTGCCATAATCTGTGGATAATCAATGAATCATAGATTGAGAATTATAAGTGACCTTGTCAGTTAGTCCAGCTATCTCCTTTTGCAGATGAGTAAACCAAAGCAAAGAGAAAAAAATTGACTTCTCCAATATCATATATAAATTAATTTGTATAAACAGGATATGAGCCCAGTTCTTCTGTCTCCATATACAGCATACTTTCTACTGCACCTTTTTTTCAATGTGCCTTATTGCATGATATACACCAATGAGAGACATGATTACTGAAGGAAGGACTCAGAGAATGCCTGGGGTTCAAATGTAGTCAGCTTTTACCCTTAGTAGGACCATTTAGCTGTGGAATATACATCCTTGTGGAAGGGAGATCAAGGAAGGGATCATTATTTCATGTGAGTAGGCTGCTGATAAGATGATAGACAGAAGACACAACTCTTCTATGTTTTAAAAAAATTCTATTCAATCTGGGTGAGAAAATTATCTGTGAACCGGAAAGAAGAGACAAATACACTTAACAGAAATTCAGAGCCCTGAATAAGTGAGAATGTTTTATGAGGACAGCAAGCTGTCCTCAAAGAGTTCAAGTTACCAGACTCAGATGAATTATATCTCAGCATAAACTAACATAGATAATTGTTGGAAATATGAAACAAATTCAATAAGGTAACATGGAAAGGGATAAATTTAAAGTCCTATGTAGAATTTAGAGCTTGAAGGAACAACTTTGTTGTTGTTCTTCATTCATTTCAGTCATGTCTGACCCTTTGTGACCTCATTTGGGGTTTTCTTGGGAAAGATACTGGAGTGGTTTGACATTTTCTTCTCCACCTCATTTTACAGATGAGAAAACTGAGCAAATGGGGTTACGTGTCTTGCCCAGGTTCACATAGTTAGTAAGTGTTTGAGGCTGGATTTGAACTCAGGTCTTCCAGACTCCAGGCCCAGTGCTTTATTCACTACTCCACCTTGCTATCCCTGCAGGAATGTTAAGCATCATCTAATCCAAACCATTTACTTTACAGAGGGGTCTTAGGTACTGCTCCTTTCATAAGTGAAAATTTGTGTTGCTGAAAGAGATAGAAAATGAAATTTTGCTCATTTTGTCCATTTTCTATATAAATAGAAGATTCACTTGTGAGGGAAAAGAAGTTCTAGACAAAATGTGAAGAATGGTCAGATAGGACAAGGATTTAGAAAACTGCCTCATAGATGAAGGTACTGAGAGGACCTCTTGAAAGTCAAAAAATTATTCAGATTGGAGAGCATCATATTCCATATTTGAATTTGACTGGGTTTTATTTGTTTTTATTTTGTTTTGTTTTTAGTTTCAAAGGTTATAACTAACCAATAATAAACCAGATGATTATTTATGAAAGGTAGGAAGATAAAATATGGATTGTTGGGTTCATAGCTAATAATGAGTAGTGTCAATATTACCTAATAAGGAAAGGGTGAATAACTCACCACCAGGAGGCTGAGTTGAGGTATTCAAGGCAGATAAGAAGCCAGTAGGAGGACTTTGAAGGAGTTAATATGTAACTTAGCAGAAAGCAAGATTTCAACAGCTATGCTGAGAATTTTTTTATTTAAAAGGAGTCATCCCTTCACAGACCGGTTGAAGAAAAGTCTAGAGCAGTTTCTGGGAAGGTAGTTTGAAAAAAAAAGATTTGAACTCTGTCCCAGTTTGAATTAAATGTTAAATGTCCATGTAACATTTTAAGAGGGGGAACTTCTCAGAAGTTATTGGTGGCTCACTATTGCCCTCTCTTGTTTGAAAAAGAGAAACAGAGGAGTAAGGACAGATTTTACACCTGCTACATAATTACTTTCGTCACTGAGATTTAAAACAACAAAATACAAGATTAAAAGGATACCAATCTGGCAAATAATTGGAAACTAAATGGCTATCCATTAGTTAAGGAATGGTTGAATGAGTTATAAATGTGATAGAATACCATTGTGATGCACTATAATGATTTATTTATCACTAGACACAGATTCTCAATATATGCTAAATGTAAAATAATAAATATATCACAATCAACCCATAAACTCAGATTGCAATATTCCACATCTCAATACAGGCTCTTTTAGGTAGAAAATTTTCCCCTAACAGGGAAGTACATGAATGAGAAAATCAATTTTTCAGGGGTTTCAAATATGAACGACAGGTTTTGATGTCTTTGGTTCATTCAGAAAAATTCATACCATGGGAAGCTGCTCCCCTGCTAACTACTCTCCTTCCGGTCCTCATTGCTCTTTTTTTGTTATTGTTCAAATTTCAAGCTGTTTAAGCAGTGACAACTCTTTCAATCATAATAGATTGTAACAAGGTATGAAAAAGTTATGCTATTATAGTATATATCATTCTATTAAGCTAGACAACTATACATTTCCTCAGATTTGTGGATACAGACACACAGAAACCTTTTCACTCAATAAGATTCTGCTTTGTTCAATCATCTTTCAGCTTGTTTTGTAATAATAATAAAGAAAATGAAGCAAAAAAAAATACAACCAAAAATTCTCATAGAAAAACTTCTCAGATTGACTCTCTGGGCAATGCAGACAAACCCAGATACCTCCTAACTCATTAGGATTCTGAGTTTCCCAATTTGAATTACACTTCTTATAGCAGACCAACTGCAAAACCCATCCTTACTCCTCTGTTTCTCTCTTTCAAACAAGAGAGGGCAGTAGTGAGCAACCCATCACTTCTGAAAAGGGTCAGGGTTCAAATTCATAACCTCTACATCTAAATCTAGTGTTCTTAATACCATGTTATGACAGCCTGTCCTACACTTGGGAATAAAAGTTCAACTGCACAATTACAACATAGTTGAGGTAAGGTTAAAAAACAGTGTTGATTAAAAACAAAACACACACACACACACACACACACACAAAACAACAAACCCTGAGACTTTTTAATGTCTGCAAGCTCAACATGTGTCAGCAACCCAAGAAGGTAACTTCTTCTTAGGTATATTCTTTTTTTGTTTGTTTTCTTTCTCTTTTTTTTTGAGAGTCAAAGGGGGTTAAGTGACATGCCCAGGGTCACACAGCTAATAAGTGTCAAGTGTCTAGTCTGAAACTGGATTTGAACTCGAGTACTTCTGATTCCAATGCCAGTGCTCTATCTACTGTGCCATGTAGCTGCCCCTTCTTAGGTATATTCTTAAGAAAAAATAGCAGTAAAAAAGATGGCAGTCTTGGTGTACTCTTCATAATTTTCACATCTATAGTACAGTCACTTCTGGATGCCATATTTTTAGAAGTAGATGGATAACTGAACTTGGTCCAGATGAGGGTCATCAGTATGTCAATGGTACTGGAAAGCCTGCCATATGAGGAACAGCAGAAGAAATTGAGAGAAGGGCAATGTTTTGCATAAAGGAAAGATGATGGAATCATGAAAAGACTGTCATCTGAAAGAGAGATGATATTTATCATTCTTAGTACCTTGTGTCAGAATGAAAATCAATATGTTGAAACTGCAGTAAGGAAAATTTAACCTGGACATAGAAAGAAAGAAAAGAAAAGAAAAATCTTCCAAACCATCAGAGATGTCCAAATGAGGATGGACTGACTTAGGAAGGCAATAGTTCCTCATCACTAGATGTCTTCAAGCAGAGGCAAGATGTCAAAGAAAGGATTCCTGTCCAGGTAGTAATTGACCAGGATGACTTCCATGGTCACTTATAAACATGAAATTCTGAGATTCTATGACTTGCTCAGGATTACACAGCTAGATCACATAGCAAAGCAACAAATTCGCTTCAGTTCTGCTCATAAGGAGTCAAAAGATTTCTTCAATATTCCACAATAACTCCCTATGTACCATCTTGAGTTCATCCAATACCTATAAGGTATTGGTTTGTCTTAGCTATATAGCACTGTAGTTAGCATGCTAGTTCTGATCATAAAGACTTGGGTTCAAAAATGGACTTAGACATATTAACTCTGTGACCCTGGACAAACAACAACCTCTATCTGCCTCAGTTTCATCAATTGTTAATTGGTATAATAATAGCACAAAACTCCCAGGATTGTTGTTAGGATCACATGTGATAATATTTATAATACATTTAACACAGTGCCTTGGACATAGTAGGTGCTTAACAATGTCCCTTTCTTCCTTTTCTTTTTTCCTCCTCCCTTCCCTCCTGTCTTTTTTTCCTTCTTCCTTCTGTCCCTCATACCTGTCTTCTTAGGAAAATCTGGTGAAAAATGAGAGGTTAGAATAATAACCAGATCAGTTTCCTTAAGCTAACACCTGATGCAGAATTCTTATTTAGCTAGAGCTTGAATCTGTAATTTTCTGAGGAGCCCATTTAAATCCCAGGCTATTTTAATGAGTTAAACTGACATTCTCAGCCTCAGCTGATCCTAAATGATCAACCACAAGGGCAAAATTTGAAAAGGTCCAAAGATGCTGTAATAAACAACCCGAATTGTTTCTCCTCCTCTAACCTTTTAACAACTGTCATTGCTTTAGCTAGAAGAGGTGGGGTGATCTAATTAGGGCAAATTGAGTAAGACGGCTTTTATGCAAAACCTCGAGAAAGTTAATTGAAATCAATCCATGTTCACTGAAAATGCTAGAGACATCACTGATAATTTAAAGCAATTAAAAGATGTTGTCCTGAAGCAAGGCTGAGGCATTAAGTTTAAAAGCCTGTTAAAGGAAAATTACCTAAAATATTTAAATGATATCATTCAGCTAAAGTGAACCAGGGACATCTAAGCCAATTAGAAATACTACAGTATTCAATCAGTCATGCTGGGATTTTCTGTGATCTACCTAGGAATACCTTCATAAATGATAGTCCTTTGTCACTTCAAAACAATGTCTTATTTGGAATAGAACCACAGACTTTTAGATTTGGAAGGGAAGGTGCTTTAGCACATCCAATATTACAACATAGAACAAAGAATGTAACAGTAGGAAGGGATTTTGGAGCACAGATAGAGCATTGAATGAGAAAGCTGAAAGACCCTTATATTTTATCTTGTGCTTTCCCTCCTTTTCCCACACCTAATCATAAAAACCAAGTGGTGGAAGGGGCCTCAAAGGTTGTCTGGTCCAATCTGAATGTAATTTTTTTTTTATAACACCACTGACAAATGACTTTTCAGTCTTTCCTTGAAAAATTCCAGTGCAAGTTGAGAAAAATTAATATTATGCTGCATCATTTAATAATTAATATTACTCTAAGATCCATCCTTTTCTCCATTTTGTCAGATCCCATTTTTCACACTCACTAGCTAATCAGTTTAAGTGGTACCCTTGCCTCTATTTACAGAAAAAAAAAGAGAGAACCAGTTTGAGCATGGCTCTCCCCAGGGGATAACTTTCCTGTTGTTCTGTCTCCTTGTCAAAATCAGGGGTGATTTGGTCTCCAAGGGAAAGACCAGAGGTGGATAACCTGATTGGAATGGTTCTGATTTTCTGGGCAAGGCAGATGAGGGACATAAAACAATTAGCATTCCTTAATTGTCAGAGAGAGGCATGATAAGCCATATTGGAAAGCCAACCTACTTTCTCCAACTGTAGACTGATCCAATCACCTGAGGATTACTCCTGCCCCAATGAGGAAGTAAAAATGTCTTACCTTTGCCAGAAGAGGTTCCAAATGAAGTAATTAGGCTAATTAGAAGGAAGGCAGGCTAATTAGAAGGAAGACACACCTAGGTTTAAAAGAGCCTCTCATTTGGTCATTGAGAAAGGGCATTAATACAATTTATTGGTTATTGCTGTTCTAACTAATGGATCTTCTCAAAGCTTTTTGACTAACATAGCCAACATGTCCCACTTAGAGTTTACATGTCACTGTTAATAAATTGTTATCTTGCCAAGAAGTCTTGCCTCAGTTTACCTCTGTGTCATTTTTCCTCAACACAAGGGGAACCCCATGCCTTTGGAGACAAGTTATGGACACATATAGTTTTCAGGAAGACTTTTTTTCCCCTTTAAATTTTATTCTGATTTTATATGAATTCCACTTATTCATCCTAGTTCTTCTTTCAGTGGACTAGCAAAACAAATATACAGCTTACACACACACACACAAACACTCTATATTCAGTATCTATATATTTATATTCATCTATGTCTATATAAGACATATACAAGTCACATACATATGTATATGTTTATTCATATATGCTCTCTATCTCTACTCCATATTTATATATCTATATCTAGCTATCTATATTCTTCCATATATAACATATGGAAAGTACAGAGAGTTCAAGGAGGACTAGCATCTTTGGTGGCAGGGCTTACTGAGCCCTTTTCAGGGCTGCTTATCCACCTTTGGTGTCCACTTTCATGTAACTTTCACGTGTGCTTCCAAGAAATCATGGGATGCACAAAGGCCACACCCTGGTAAACAGTCTTGGCAGATGGGCTAAGATCTGGGGTAACTGACAGGCTTCAGACCTACTAGTGAGTTACGAGGATATCTACCCCTAGCACATGAAGACTTTCCCCAAGGAAATGGGCAAATGAGGACAATTTGTTCCAACACCCATGAAGGTGGCTGAAATAGGAGCTGTGAAAAACTCCGCTTAGTTGGGCATTGAAGACACAAAGGCCATCCATACTGCATCCTGGGCCATCACCACACATCTTGACATTTATCCTGCCACTGGACTTTGATGATTCAGGAAGAGAGAGTGAGGCTGATGACTTTGTACAACTCTGCCTCACCTAAATGAATACACATTCAAGTTAAGACATCACCTGTGATGCTGGTCTTCTTTGAAAATGAAAAATGAACAACAACAGTATCACATACACATATATTTCTGTAATATATGTATATATATATAAAACATGTAATATATAATATAGGTAATATGTGTGTGTGTAATGTAGTATATATGTAATATATATATAGTGTGCATAAACTATCTCTACTCAATATCTATATATCTCTATTCATCTATGTCTACATGAATAGAACATATTTATATAGTATCTTAAGATTTTCAAATTCCATACCTCCATTATTTCATTTCATCATCACAACCACCCTTTGAGGTCTCAGACCTCTTCCATATGACATTTCTTCAAATATTTGCCAGCAGATATCTTTCTCCCTGTTTCTCTTCTCCTGATTAAGACTTCTAGTTCATTATAATTACATACTTTCCAGCCCTCTTACTACTCTAAGTGTCACCATCTTTAAAAATCGCAATATTGTTAGGATCTTTCATAAATGTGGGGATAGAACTAAACAAAAAAAAAAATAAAAGAAGTCTGGCTAGTGCACAGCACAATGAGATTAACACCTTCTGAACACTTTGATAAAGGCTTTTCAAGAACCCTTTTTTATGGATAAAGGATACTTGATTTGTATTGAGCTTATATTCCACTAACATCCCCAATAATGTTTCAAACTATCATCTAGCCTTACCTTTCACATTTTATACCTGCGAAGTTGATTTTTTGAGTCCAAGTTTGGGATTTTACAAATATATTTCCTTTTGTTTCTTTCAAGCTGCAAATGTGCAATGATATTATGCATGCAAAATGCTAAACAAATTACCTGCTCAGGTATGAGGCTGGTTTATTTCATAAAGTAGGAATTTAATAGATGTTTGGTGATTTGAAAAAAGAAATTCACAGTCTTTGCAATCGCATCATTGAGTTATTAGACATGATAAACATGTACATAGATATACATAAATTTTGAAGATGGATACTACACATGTAAGTGACATTCAAAAATATGTATCCAATATTACACTAACATGTATTTTTTCTAATACTTACTAGGAAAATATCTTAATCATGGGCATATTCAGCGCACCAGTTATGAATCATGTTCTTGGTAGTAATCATTTACTATTCAGATTAGTATATTTTATCTCAAGAAGCCAAATATCAGTCTATTTGGGGATTAACTGAAAATGAATTTAAAATTCAAGCTGTTGTCAGATGAGTAGAAATAAAAATATTAACTCAATCTATTTCATATCATGTTTAGCAACTG
Organism: Vombatus ursinus; assembly: GCF_900497805.2. Taxonomy (NCBI): domain Eukaryota; kingdom Metazoa; phylum Chordata; class Mammalia; order Diprotodontia; family Vombatidae; genus Vombatus; species Vombatus ursinus. Next base: position 13,690,098 of record NW_020954642.1, read on the forward strand.
CAGTAAAAATGAATGCTTATCACTGTTTTCTCTATATAAGTTCTATCAAGGTGGTTGCACAAATAGAAAGTATGTACAGGATTTTCAATTTTGACTAGAAATAATCTGAGGTCATCTACCTCAATCCACTTAATTTACTGTGGAGGAAATTGATTTAGAGATTTAGGTGACTTGCCAATAATTACACAAGCAGCAAGTGCCATATGGGGATTCAAACTTACATCTTCCTGGTTACAAATCCAGTGTTCTTTCCATTATAGTGTAGCCTATTCTGTTTTGGGAGAGGTGAATGGCATGGAGCCAGGAAGAATCTTCCATGCCAGGTAAAGAGTTAGAGACAGCAGAAAGATTGCTGACCTTTCCATAAAGAGATCTGGGTTGAAAACCCAACTCCAACACTATTAACATTATCCATGGAAAAGTCACTTCACCTCAATAGACTTCAGTTTTCTCCTCTGTAAAATAGGATAGGAAGACTTTTTTCACCTAATTCTCAGGAGTGTTGGGAGCAAAGAACTTTGTAGAATGTGAAACACTACTAAATTGTGAACTATTGTTAGCACATGATTTAATACTATAAGGGATCTTAGTGAGCATTAATTTAACTCTTATTTTACATATGAAAAACTTGGAGGCCATAGAAGTGAAGTGATTTGCCCAAGCCTATAGAAGTAATATGTAGTAACATATGAAATTCAGTCTTCTTCATCTGATCACAATTCTAAATCCCTTATTCCTATATCTTGCTTAAGAAATTGGGAATTCAAAGCCACCCAGTAAAGGACAGATCAAGGAAGCAAAGACAAATAATCACTCAACACAATATCCTACAGGGCCAGGATAAAAGGGAAAATGCATTCACACACACACATACACACACATAAATATATTACATATATATACATGTATGAATATGTGTGTGTATACATACGTGTGTGTGTATATATATATATATATATACATACACAGACACACACATATATATATGCATAGTTCACATGTGGTGATGGAATGCTTGAACTGCCTAACAAGATCTGAGGATAGAAGCAGTGATGGGACAAGGCAAGTGATTGTGAGACAGGGAATGAGGCAGATCAAAGTGGCACTGAATGGCTCTGATCAGTGTGAAGAGCTGTTACAAGTTTCATCCAATTATCAGGGAACATTTGGGTGTGGGGTAGCTTTGCCCACTTGATTTTGAGGCACTGTTAGTTCAGAAGATCAGATAATTCTAAAATAGGGAAGGAAATTCCCAAGGTTACAAAGACAATGAAAAGGAAAGCCAGGCCTCAAAATAGGCCTTTTTAAGTGCTTTCAGGCTCCTGAACTTATCTCCCTCCTGCTCAAGAGTCTCTAGTTGCTTTCTACTGATTCTAAAGCTGAAAATACAAACTCTTCAACTTGATTTTTAAGGCTTTTCATGGTTTGGTTCAAGTCTACCTTTCCAGGCTTATTTCACAGTACTCTGCTTCTCATATTCTTATATTCCACTAAACTACATTATTGGCTCTTCCCTGACCTTGACTTTTGATCTCCCACCTTTGTACTCTTCTATACTCTGCCATCCATGGGCTACTGCCTATGAGAAGCCTTTGTTTATCACCAACTTGTGCACCCTCTCTCTCCCCTCAAATGTGAGTATACATATACATGTATATTTGTTTATAGACATTTATGTATATGTGTGTATGTAGCATGTGTATATGTATGGTGATGCTATATACATATCCACTGTAGACTATACAATGCCATCTCCCAGGAGATGGGACTATTTTTTTTAAGTTTGTCTCTATTTGCAGTAAAAAGCACAGTCTCTTACACGGTTTCAGAGTTTAATCAAACATGCTAGTTTGGATAAGATTGAATGAGAAATGGATGAGGCAAAATTGCTCTCTGATAACATTAGGGAAGTTGTCAATCCTTGGTCCTATGCTTGAGTGTACTACTGAATCACATAATCATGGAATTACAGAGTTGGAAACACCCAGAGAATGCATCTCATCAACCTATACTGAAGGATAATCTTCTCTACAATATGAACGACAAATGGCTGTGTCCATCCTACAGTGATGGGGGAATCTCACTAGCTCTTGGGGCTACCCATTCTAATTTGATTGAGCTCTAAATGTTCAGAACATTCGGTAGAAGGTAAAATCCTTGTAGGTCTGTCCTCTTGAGTCAAGGAAAAGGAAAGAAATTCTCTATCAACAAATCAACCTTCAAATAATAAAAAAAAATGAAGCCTTAAGCTTTCCATTTTCCACACCAAATGTCACAGATTCTTCAACTGATCATCTTATGACCTAGCCTCTAGTGTTCTCATTATCCTGGATCACTTTCACAGTATATGCTGTAGTTAATCACTCTCCTTCTTAAAATATTCCTTGAACAGAACACAATATTCCAGATGTGAATCCAAAACCAATTCAGCAAACATATATTAAATACCTAGATGTTGTTGTTGTTGTTTTAGCACTGTGTTTGGAACCATGGGCAATACAGTATTTAGGTAACGGAATGGGGATAAGCATTCATATAGCACCTTTTATGTGCCTAGCTCTGTGCTAAGTGCTTTTAGGAAACATCATCTTACTTGATCCTAACTCCAGACCCAGTGCTCTATCCACTGAGCCACCTGTTGCCTTACATTTCAAGAAGACAGATCTTTCCCTAATTAAACTTATTGTATAATGGTAAGTCGACATATGTGTGTATGAAAATGCATAATATTCTATACATTCATATATTCACAATATTCTATAAATACATATGAAAGATACAGTCAAAGGTTCTAGGAAATAGAAGCCATTATTGATAATGGGATTGGCAGGAGGCAGAAAGGGCTTCCCAGAGATGGAAGCATTTGAATGGAAATTTATAGGATAAATAAGTATTCAACATACAGACCTGAGAAAGCTGCGGATACAATGATCAACAAGTCAAATCAACAAGCATTTATAAATCATATATTATGTGCCAGACAACCACAAATACAAGCAAAAAAAAAGGCATTCCCAACCCTCAGGAACTTGTCTTCTAATGTTACAGAAAATATAAAAAAGACAGAGAGCATTAATTTGAGGGTGGAATGGTAAAAAAGGAGAAGAAGAAGAAGAAGAAGAAGAAGAAGAAGAAGAAGAAGAAGAAGCAGCAGCCCAGGGCATCAGAAGTACAGCTTCAAGAGGAATAAAGGAATGAAGATGTCTAACCTGGACATTATCATTAAAATGGAGGTTCTAGAAGCAACTGACAAATCTGAGAAGGTGTCTCTGAGATAAGAAGTCAGAATCTGCAGAGTGAACTTCTAAGGTTCTGTAGCATGGTGGAAAAAGACGTCCAAGAACAGAGTCTGGAAAAGAATGAGGGGAAAAAACAGAAGCAGAAAGATAAGAAAGTGCAAGGCTTTTTGGTACTTTGTAAACATTGTTTTATTGGATTCTCATAAAACTTCATGAGGTGTGTTGTGCAAATGTGATTATCTTTATTTTGTAGATAAGGAGACTGAGGCTTAGAAAGGAGACACCATAAGCTGATACATGACAGAACCAGGACTCAAAATTAAGGTGCTCTGATTTCCCTTTACCATGGTGCCTCCTCAAAGTTTGTGAGCTGTCCAAGGTATTAAAATATATGCAGAAATTACAACTCCATTCAGCCACAAAATGACTCAGTGTTGATTCAGGGGTAGAATTTATCTCCTTAAATCACATATTTGATAACATAATTTAATGTAAATAGTATTTGACTTGGAGTATTAAGCACTGGGTTTAAATCCAAACTCATTCCATTGTATCTGTGTAACCTTAGGGAAATAAGGATGTCAGATGTCAAAGTCTCTCTCTCTCTCTCTCTCTCTCTCTCTTTCTCTCTCTCTCTACTTGTCAAATGATGGTTGTATTTGCTGTACCTTTCATTCAGCCCTAACATTCTATGTTCTAATGTCCTATATTTTTACATTCTACTATACGTGTGGATTTTATTTATGCTTAGCATTCTATGTCGTAACTGCCTAAAATGTAAATTCCCTTCCAGCTCCAGCAATTCTATCATCTAAAAAGGGTGCTTCAAAGGTAACCATGAGAATGTTACCCTATTTAACATAGTGCATTGGCTCCCAAATACTTGTTAAAATATACTTCTGACTAGAAAAGTAAAATCTGAATCGATTAATTCAAAAAGAGCCTATGCAGCATAATATTGTTGCTAGATGAACTGCACGATCAGGCAGCCATGTGAATTTATGTCCTCTTTGAGCATGGTTTAGCCATCTTCAGTGCTGGCCCTAAATTATATGTTATTTTCCTTTTTGTGTGCTTGAAAGAGAGGAAGTGTTGTGTAGTAGAAAAAATGCTGACAGATGTGAGCTTTTTCTCCCTCCTTTATAGGGGAAGCAGCTTGGTATAGGGGAAAGAATGCTGAAATGGGAATTATGAGACCTGGACTAGAATACTAACTCTACCACTTCTGAGCTAGGATGGGTGACTCAAAGTAAGTCACTGCAACTCTTGGAACATCAGTGTCATCTTCTCCAAAATGGGGATGATGATCTATCCACAAACTGCTTCACAGTGTTCTTATGCAGAAAACGATTTATTAAGTAGGTGGTACAGTAAATAGAGTGCTAGTCTGAAGTCAGAACACCTGAGTTCAAATCCAGCCCCAGACACTTACTAGCTAAGTGACATTAGGCAAGTCATTTAACTGCTGTCTGCCTCAGTTTCCTCAAGCATAAAATGGGGGTAATAATAGCACCAATCTCCCAAAGCTGTTGTGATAATCAAATGAGATAACATGTGTAAATCATTTATTATCATGTCTGGCATATAGTAAGTTTTGAATAAAGTCTTGTTTCTTTCTTTAAATTATGAAAGAAATAAGATCTATTATTGTCATTATTTTTATCATTATTGAAAATGTCTTTTAATCAGTTCCACTAGTCAAACCTCTGAAATCATAATACGTTCCTCTAGCTGTTAGTGTCTTCCCCTCCAAAATTACTGTCCATCTATAGTGGAATATTTTATATATATCTATTCACATGCTATCTTTCCTCTTAGAATGTGAAGTCTTAAAGGTCAGTAACTGTTGTCTTTTATTTTATTGCAAGCCCTTATCACAGAACCTGGAACATAATATGAGTTAATAAATGCTTATTGACTAACTGATGTCTTTATAAATTTTAGAAAAAAATATGATGATCTAAAATCAGAAAATGTAATATTAAATTCCAGCTCTGCCATTTAAAACCTATGTGGTATTCAGCAATTCTCATAGTTTTTTTTTCTTTCATTCTATTCCTTTTTTTTTTCAAAATGAGAGATTTAGATTAACTTATATTTCTCAAGGCTTCTGTAGTTTTATATTGAAAGATTCTGTGAGCATTCTAGATTGAATGAAAGAATCTTAAAGGGTTACTAAAATCCCAACTGGTCAATCATAGTCAAGTCCCCAAACTCCTTGGCTTCTCAAGCCACAAAAACAAAATTTAGTTATATTTTCCTAAATAGCATGATTCCATTCCTTAATTATTTTAGCTCTCATCTTGGACTCTTAGCCTGTATCACTTGCACCATTTGGAGATTTCAGTAGAAGACTTTATGTCCTCAATCTTTCAAACCTCTTATTCAATTGTCCAAAAAAAAAATTACATATATATATATATATATATATACACACACACACACACACACATATACGTGTGTATATATGTGTGTGTGTGTATATACATATATACATATATACATACACATATACACACACATATACATATATACACATATATACATACATACACACATACATATATATATATATATATAAATTTTCAACCTATACCAGGGGAAAATTTATTTCTACAATGTAACTGAAAAATGGCCATCTACTCTGTGTTGAGGACCTCAAGAGAGAGGGAATCCACTACTTCTCAAGGAAACCTATTTTATTTAGGACATGTCTAATTATGTTATTATTTTCTTACATTGACTGAGATGAATTATGCTTCCCATGGACCTACTTTTTTGTTCTAATTTCAAATTAAATAAATCTAATTCATTTTCTCCATTATACCTTTTCACATACCAAAAATAACTATCAAGCATTCCCTATGTCATCTGTTTCTGGGGTTTGGCATCCCCATTTCCTCTTATAATATAATCTCCAGGATCTTGGCATTACTGGTTACTCTTCCCTCAACATATTCTGCTTTGCCAAAGTCCTTTCAAAAATGTTACTCGGACATGAATGAAATGCTCCAAATGTTGTGGGACCATGTAGAGAACAGTATGACTGTAATAGATGTCTTTCTGAATGCTATCGAAAATGGTCTTTCTATTTGGGTACAGCCTGTCTCCTTATTGATCTCTACTTATTCTCTATCAATTTATGATTCTGGAAGAATCAAATCAAAAATGTTTTCTTTAATATAAGCTACTATATATTACAGTATTCCACCTTTGGGGTATATAAAAAGGAGAATAAATGTAAGTCTTTATTGTTATGGTGCCTACAATTTTATGGGAAAATAGATCACAAACTACAACAAATGTTTATCTTTCCCAACTAATTTGGTCATAGAATACTCTAGAGCTTGAAACATTGTTTCAATCAATCCATATTGTCCAAGAAAAGAAGGAAGAATGAATATCTCTGGGGGAGAAAAAGAAAAGAATTGTGGGAAATTTTGGACCAAAAGAATATGTTGGGACTATTTCTACCTTTTAAATGTTACAGTTGAGTATTTTGATGCTTGCATAATTAAACTTTCAATATCTTTTAGTACAATTTCACCAGTATTTCCATTTTTTCATAGATCTTCTATTCACAGCACCAGTAACATCAGAGTTCTTTGCTTCCTAGTTTGAAAAATGCTTATGCAAATCATGGTAAGAAAAATAGTGAGTCATTCCCTATGTCAAGGAATTTAGGAAATCAATTTTAATTGGAAAAGAAGGAATCTAAAGTAGACAATTATGTTGAGAAAAGTATTTTTAAAATATACCAAGGAATACTAGATAGTTCATATTCTGTCTTCCATCTACACTTTGTAACCAGAGTCCTGTTCCTATTTTAGACCATAGTTTCTTAATTTTGGGTCAAAACTTATGTTTTTTTTTTAAGTAATAATGATATTTCAACATAAGTTGCTGTCTTTGCAATCACACTCATTTTAATTTGTGCTTCTAAAAACATAATTATGAGAATGCATCCTTAGACTTTACCTCACCAACAAAGGACACACACACACACACACATACACACACACAATTTTTAAGAACCCCTGTTTGAATTGATCCCTTTTAATTCTTTTTTAAATGTTTGCTTCTTGTGGTAAATTCATTTTTTTAAAGGAAAAGGGGAAACTGAATTTTGTACTTTGCTGATATGTCAAAACTTTAAGATATTAGAATGTTTGTTACTTGAGGGTAGGGATTTTATTTTTATTTATTTGTTTTTCTTTTTTGGTAATTTATTTGTTTCTTTTGTTTTTCTTTCTTTATCCCCAGGGCTTACCACAGTTCCTGGCCCACAGTAGGTATTTAATAAATACTTGTTGATTTGACTTTAATGAAAGTGTGAAATTCTTCCATTGACATAGATAAATAGCTCTTAGCTTCTTCATGGGTTACTTTTGTTCCAAAACTTATTCATCCCCTAGGAGCACTAGTTTTCTTTTGGTGAGTCTTTCTGAATTTAATGAGGTTTGTCTTCTGATGTTAGGCACACAGTCTTTTGGTGGTCCTATTACTAAAGGTTTTCTACCTTCTTAGGACCAGCTTGGCATGACCTAGAAGCTCTTTCTTTTCCACTCACTATGTCCAGTCAAAAGTGACCCTCAATTTCAAGATTAAATGCATAACATCGCATTACTAGCCAGGGGCTTGATCCCTTTAGTGTACTCTAGTATACTATCTTACTGATTAAGTTTGGAATAAAATAGTCTAGGACTATCAGTTCTTATCCTCTCCAACCTTCTAGTTCATTTTCAGCAGAAAGTCTAACACTATTGTGACAGACGTGGTTAAATATGGAACTTATTATCTCCAAAGTCAAATGTTAAGCCTGGAAGTGGCTTTGGAAAATATAATGTTTGAATTATAATAAACCTTAGAACTCAAAAATGTAAAGAGAGAAAGTGACAGATAGGAGGCATCTTGGAAAGTGAGAACACAGAATGATAGAATTGTACTAAACTTCAGAACAAAGAATATAAGAGGGCAGAAAAGAAGACAGTAGGAACCTTAAAATGTTAAAACATAGAATATTAGAAGAATGATCCTCCAGACAAAATTTTAGAGCATATTCAGCTTTAAAGGGGATCTTTGATATTATGGACTCCTGATTTTATATTAGAGAAATCTGAAGTCCAGAAGAATGAGTTCAATTGCCCAAGGTCAAACAAAGAGGAAGTCATGGATGAGAGACTAGAACTCAGGTCTTCTAATTCCCAGTCCAGAGTTCTTTCCATTACACTATGCATCTAGTAGGGGCTCTTGTGTTCTTTTGGCCTGTTATCTGAAAGTTGTTTCATCCAGTTTAATTGCCTTAGATTTCTCTTCACTTGAACTGCTGAATTTTGGAACCAATTTAACATTGGAGAAACATTGAGTTATTCCAGGTTTCAGTATTGATATTCTGGCCTTAGCTGAGGCTGTCAATATTAGGCAAGCCACCTTTTCTTCCTTTCCATTTGTCAGCTCCTGACACCTTCTAGCTGAATCTTCAGGCAGTCAGGTGTGGTAAGATGGATGTGTGACGGTACTAAAAATCAAATCTGTTCTAATCTGTCAGCCCAGGGTCAATGCTGTGCAGAAAACTTTGAATTAAATCTCCCTCCTGAGCACTTTCCTTTCACAACATTTCACCCAGAAGGCTTGCTTCCTTCATAAAGCAAGGTTTAGAACATGTAGAGTCTCATCAAAGTAATTTCCCTCAATCCCATGTCTTCATTGGTTCCTTCCACATTTACCAGTTATCTCCCTTCCTCCCTCAAGTCATACCTACTGCTGTACCCCTCGCTTTTTCTTATGTAAGAAGATAAACACCAGCAACTACCACAGATGTTCTAGGCTTCTATTGCGCACTGGTATCTCTGTTTATTCATTCCTGTAAATTGGAGGAAAAATGTAGGCATAGTAGTTTTCAAGGCAATTGGGGTTAAATGACTTGCCTAGGGTCACACAGCTAGTAAGTATCTGCAGTCAGATTTGAAGTCAGGTCCTCCTAACTTCAGGGACAACACTCTATAACTGTGCCATCTATGTTTCCTGACTCAGTTTCACAGTCAGTTTTTTTTTTTCCCTTTCTTTTTAGGGGGTAGAGAGGGTAATTGGAGTTAAGTGACTAGCCTAAGGTCACACAGCTAATAAATGTCTGAGACTGGATTTGAACTCAGATCCTCCTAACTCCATGGCTAGTGCTCTATCCATTGTATTGCCTAGCTGCCACAGCGTAGTATTCTTATTAGGGCATTTGATGAAGTCTCTAAATGTCCTCGTGAATAAGCTGGAGAGATGTTGGCTAAATGAGAGAAAAATGTGCATATGTTTAGATCAGATACTGAAGATAGACAGTGAGCTGGCTGCAAAATTTAAAAACAAGAAGAAAGCTGCCTGGATATCATCAGGGGACATTTTATAGAGCTTTCCACTATCATCAAATACACTCTGATAAAAAAATCTTTCAGTGTCAACATATTTATCATAATGGTGATGTTATGTGGGCTATACAGCTTTAAGAGACAGTATACATTGAGGATAGATTATTGGACTTGGAGACAGGGAGACTTGGAGACGGGATCAAATCCTTCCTCTGACACTAAGTAGCTGTGTGACCTTGGACAAACTACTTATTCTTTCTCTACCTTGGTTTCTTCATCTACGAAAATGAGGAGGTTGGACCAATAACCTCTAAGATATCTTTCAAATCTTAGATTATCATCTTGAAAAATTCAACTTGCAAGCAATGTAAGGAGTAATGAAGAGATGTGTGTGTATGTGTCTCAGAGTGGGAAGTACAGTTAGAGTGGAGCATATTGTCAATACTGACTTTCACATCAGAAGAAGTGTAAAAGGCATCAGCAAGTTAGTGCATGACAAAAAAAAAAAGATGTAACTGCAAAGTAGTAAAAGGGAGAGGTATCAGATGGAAATTCTAAATACTGTGTTGGCATAAAATGTTTACAAAAAAATTAAAAGAAGGCCTCCAGGTTGTCATTTGGCACATCTGTTGAGTGTTTATTGGTAGGACTAGAATCACATAAGGTGACAAAGTAAATAGATTGTGATCTGTGTCAGTGCAGAGAGTATCTCCATGGATGCATAGAATTATTAGAGTTAATGATACCCTGATGATAAGATGCAAAGATGGGGCTAGTTGATGATATCTCATGATAAAAAAAAATGCCTAAAATGATAATAAATACATTAATGTCAATCTATAGAGTGATTTATAATGGAGTACCCCAGGGATCTGACCTTGGCCTTATGGTTTTCAATATTTTCATCAATGACTTAGATTAAGGCATACATAATGTGCTTATCAAATTTGGAAATGACATGAAGCTGTTAGAGATAGCTAACCCATCTGATGATTGAATTCGGATTTAAAATAATATTGACCAAATAGAAAGGTGAATTTTATCATTAAAGAGGAACCTTTATAATGAGAAATGTAAAGTCTAGTACTTGGGTTAAAGAAATCTTATGCAAAAGCATGAGATGGGTGAGCTCTTCCACCCAGTGTGCACTTTCCTCCCCCCTGCCTCCAGGTGTGGCACCACCTCCTCTCTCTCTTAAGGATTTAAACTTGCCACTTCAGAGTTCACCATGGATTATGATATTGCTGCTCTCCTTGTTGACAATGGCTCTGGAATATGCAAAGCTGGCTTTGCAGGAGACGATGCCCCTCGCATTGTCTTCCCTTCCATTTTTAGGTGTCCCAGACATCAGGGTGTGATGGGAGGTACGGGCCAGAATGACAGCTATGTGGGGGATGGGCCCAGAGCAAGAGAGGTATTCTGACTCTGAAGTAGCCCATTGAACATGGTATTGTCACCAACTGGGATGACATGGAAAAGATCTGGCATCATACTTTCTACAATGAGCTCCCTGTGGTCCCTGAAGAGCACCCAGTGCTGCTTACAGAAGCCCCCCTGAACCCCAAAGCCAACAGAGAAAAGATGACTCCGGTTATGTTTGAGACCTTCAACATCCCAGTCATGTACGTTGCCATCCAGGCTGTGCTGTCCCTGTATGCCTCTGGTCATGTCACTGGCATTGTGATGGACTCCAGTGATGGTGTGACTCACACTGTGTCCATCTATGAAGGTTATGCCCTTCCCCACACCATACTCTGTCTGGCTGGCTGTGATCTGACAGACTACCTCATGAAGATCTTGACTGAGAGACAGTACAGTTTCACTACCATGCTGAGAAGAAATCACGGGTGACGTCAAGGAGAAGCAGTGTTATGTCACCCTAGACTTTGAGCAGGCGATGGCCACTGCTCCTCTCTGGAAAAGAACTATGAGCTTTCTGATGGCCAGGTTATCACCATTGGCAATGGTGCTATCTTGCAGGCATCTTTCTTAGGTATGGAATCCTGTGGAAGCCATGAAACTACCTTCAACTCAATTATGAAGTGTGATGTTGACATCCATAAGGATTTGTATGCCAATACCATATTGTCTGGTGGTACCACCATGTACTCAGGCATTGCCGACAGGATGCAGAAGGAGATTACTGCCCTAGCTCCCAGAACAATGAAAATTAAGATCATTGCCCCACATGAGCCTAAGTACTTTGTCTGGATTGGAGGCTCCATCCTGGCATCTCTTTCCACCTTCCAGCAGATGTGGATCAGCAAGCAGGAGTATGATGAATCTGGGTCTTCCATTGTCCACCACAAATGCTTTTAAATGGACTGGGTTTTTTTTGTTTTTGTTTTGTTTTGTTTTGTTTTTGTCAAAGGGTGTGACATGATGGTTGCCCACGAAAAGACAGAGAGAGAGAGAGATTGAGAGATTGATTGTTTGTTTGTTTGTTTATTTGTTTTGTTTTTGGCACTTGACTCAGGGTTTAAAAACTGAATGGCAAAGGTGATGAGCAGTGTAAGTGTGTTGGAGACAAACATCCCCAAAGTTCTAAAGTGTGTCTTCAAGACTCTGATTATACATTTGTTTTTGTTTTTGTTTTTGTTTTGTTTTGTTTTGTTTTTTTAATAATCATTCCAAATATTGTAAAATGCATTGTTACAGAGTTACAAGCCTCTATGAAGGCTGTTCTCTGCTAGACCAAAGGAGTTAGTAACAAAAATCCAGGTGGGGAGGGGGGAGGGGGGAGGGTACTAGTATTGCTTTACATGTAAATTATATAATCCTTTAAAAAAAAATCTTTTTGTATTTTCTGCCTTAATACTTGTTCCTGTTTTTTTTAATTGTCAGCCATAACTAATGGCCCCCTAAATTCCCTCCCTGCCCCCAACATAGATGTGAATGAAGACTTTACAATCTCCCTGAGAGTTTTATGAGATCGGTGCCAGTACTTGGGGGAGGGGAGGAGCTTTACCTGTACATTGACTTAAGACCAGATCAAATAAAAGTGCACACGTTAAAAAAACAAAAACAAAAACAAAAAAAAACCGCATAAGATGACAGATATAGAGCTAGACAACATCTCATTTGGTAAAAACCTGAGGAATTTAGTATATCACAGGTCAGTGTGAGGTAAGTCACATTGTAAGTCAATCACGTGACTTTCTTCACCAATAAATCTGTCATTAAGCATTTAGGTAGCAGCTGTGGGGTGGACCAGGTGTCAGGGAAGACCTAAGCTCAAATCTGGCCACAGATAGTTACTAGCTATGTGAACCTAAATAAATAACTTCACCTCTGTTTGCCTCAACTTACTTATATATAAAATGAGGTTAATAATTACACCTTGTAGAGTTGTTGTGAAGATAAAATAAGAAGATATTTGCAAAATGTTTTATAAACTTTTAAGCACTATGTAAAAGCTAGCTATTATTATCTTTATCACTATTATTATTTTCATTATTATTATTACAAATTGACTTTTGAGCACTCCTAGTTTGCCTAACATGGAAACCTCTGCGTCTCCAGCAAGTGTCGTGTAGCCTCCTTTGATTGGCTACCTGTGTCTTTAAAATCATTTGGAACAAATCGCCCTCTTTCTGCCATCTTTTCAGCTGTGCTCCTAGCTGCTGCACCCATCACAGGCACTCTGAACTGAACTGGTAAGAAAAAGAAGGTCCCAGGTACAAGAAATGGACCTGGGGATGTTTGTTTCTGGTTTGTAGAGTTTGTCCCTCAGTTTGAAGTGCCAGAGGTGATCCATGCCTGACTGAGAGTTCCAGTCATGGCAATGTTGGATCCAAGATTGCAGACAGACTGAGTGCTGGAAGCATCCAGGCAGTCTCAAGAAGTCAAAGTGCCTGGGATTCAACCCTGAGGTGGGTTTTTGGTCTTGAAAATGAGACTGTACTCTAAGGGAAATGAACTAAGCTACAAGTCTCATCCTTTTTTTCCCTCCCCAGAGACTGAGGTTCTAAAGGGGAAGAAGTAGGATTTCTGAAGTAAATATTCCTCATTATAAATTCTCCACTGTGTAACATTATCATCAACAGTATTATCATCAATCAATTAATTAATCAGTTACTACTCTCCAGGTATTACACTAAACATGGGGGATTCAAAGGTAAACATAAAACAGTTCTTTCCTCAAAGACCTTATATTCCACTGGGGTAAATATCATGTACATACACAGCAAGAGACATATAGACACATAAAATGAATATAAGACAATATAAGTTGGGCAGAGGGGGAGCTAGGTGGTTCAGTTAATAGTATGCCGTGCTGGAGTCAGGAAGATTCACCTGAATTCAAATCTGGCCTCACACACTTCCTAACTGTGTGACCCTGGGCAAGTCACTTAATCATGTTTGTCTCAGTTTCTTCATCTGTAAAATGAACTGCAGAAGGAAATAGCAAGCTACTCCAGTATCTCTGCCAAGAAAATTCCAAATGGGGTCAGGAAGAGGTGGATGTGACAAAAACATTTGAACAAGTTGAAAAGAAATTTAGGAAAAGCTTTATCTCCTCATGTAATATGTATCACTTGAACTGAGCTTTGAAGAAAATGAGTGATTCTAAGATTCACAAATATCTAAAAGGAGTGCATTCCAATTTGGAAGTACCACTAGAGATGTGGTACAGAGGTGGGAGATAAGATATTGTGTGTGAGGAATAGCAAGAATGACAGTTTGGTCCAACAATTATTCCAGTAAAGTAACATATAATATGATAGATAGGTTGGAGCCAAATCATAAAGGACTTTAAAAACTAAGCAGAGGAATTTTATCTGACCCTAGAGTTAATAAGGAGCCATTGGGGTTTTTTGAGAAGGGGAGTCACATGGTCAGATACATGCTGTAGCAATATCACTAGCAGCTATGTAGAAGATGGATTGAAGAGGGGATGTCATTTACTGGGGGAGGTGATTCACAATTGGCCTGGTGAGAATTGAAAAGGGTGTGAATTAGAGTGGTAGCCTTACAAGCAGCAATAATAGAGAACACTTTAAGGATTACAAAGTATTTTTTTTTAATGTATTGCCTCATTTGATTCTCACTACAATCCTATGAGGTAGTTGCTATTATTATCCCCATTTTTATAGCTGAGGAAAAGAATATGGATCTACTTCATATCTCATGCAGTCATGAAGTTTGGCCATCATCTTCCTATCTGTTCAGCCACTACATTTTCCAGAAATTTTGTCGTGGGGGAGGATTTAATCTATGTAGCTTTGGAACTCCTACCCTGGGCTAAGCTGCCATAACTCATGAATGATTTAGTTCAAACTCACATAGTCCATTCTAGATAGTTGGCCCCAAATCATTCATGCTTCAAATCTTATCCAGTCATCCATCCTGTCCTTTTAAACAACTGCCTTGAAAGTGTACCCATCTGTGCCTCATCTCACTTTTCATCTCTTTCCTCAGGAATCATAATCAAACAAATATTGCCATTTTTTATGGAAAGCAGTAAGATGGGGCAAGACAAGTCAACAGACATTTGTTAAGTGCTTACTATGTGCTATATGGGATTCAAATGGAAACAAAAAGAAATACAGTCCTGCCATCAAGAAGCTTGCAATCTAATGAGGGAAGACACACAAAGAAGGGCTGGAAAAGTGGGAGTGCCAAAGGCCCACATTTCATGGTGTTTAAGTCCTGGGAGTCAGACATATCAAGGAGAGGAAAGAAGACTGTATGGCCTGGGCCTCTCCCACAAATGAAGGAGCCAAAAGAAAGTCACCATCGCGGGGGTGTGGGGTGGGGAACAAAGCTGAGGCATGTTACAAGGTGAGAAGACCACTGAGGAATATTATAGGGTAATACTGCAGATATAGTATGGTATTGAAGTCCAGAAAGGCAGAAGCATACCCCGAAAAGGAATGAGCATGCTCATACACATCCCTATGTTTCCATTCCTCAGCCATCTTACTTTAGAGACCAAAAACACTGTACATTGTTCATTATTCCCCTATAGGTACTATCATCATCAAGAGAACATAATCCCTTTGAGGTCAGGGAGTCTTATTTTATATAGTGTGGTCAGCATTTAACATGGCATGATATTTAACATATAGTAAGTGTTTAATAAATATTTTTCATGTGTTCACTCAACAAAGAAGATTGAGGAATGGTCAAACAGGTAATAGGAGATCAAGAGAGACCAATATCATGAAAACTCACAGATATTACGCCAATTTAAGCCTCATTAATTGAGACATAAGATCCAAAGGAAAATAGTAGAACATTTCATTATCCTCTATCTTGGGCAGGTCAAATCTGGAACATTCTGTACCATTCTAAAGCCATATTTTAGGAAGGATTTTAATAATCTGGAGAAATACAAGTCAGGATATCCAGGATGATGAGGGAAATGGAAACTACAGAACAAGAATAGTAGATGGAAGGAATATAGGATATTTATCTTGAAGAAAGGAAGTTCGGAGGACTGACATGGTCTCAGAGATCCAAACTAGAAGCAAGGGGTGGAAGAAGAAGGACAACATTCATTCAGTACACAATGCTTCAATTAATGCTCCTTATACATGTTTATTTTGATTTAAAGAAAAAAATAACTACTTAAAAAATGCCAAGTACTGAAACTGTTAGAATTATAATGATGGATCATTGTTATAGAGCTGTAAGGGTATTCGTAGGTCATGTACTACAACCCCCTCCTTTTCCAAATGAGAATATTAATGCCCAAGGAGAAGTGACTTACCCAAGGTCATATAGATAGTAAGTTTCAGAAAGAGGATGTGAACCTAGGTCCTTTGATCCCAAATTAATATTCTTTCCAATGTACCATATAACCTCCCAATCTAGTAATTATATTTGATTGGTGAACTATATTTAAATTGTTATAAGTAATTTTATATTCATTATCTAATTTAATCATCACAACACCTCCATGAAGTTGGCAGTGTAAATGTTGCCCCCAGTTTTCACATGAGAAATGTGAAGTGAAGAGATATGGAGTGACTTGCACTATTGGTGGAGTAAGTGAACCCCACGTTTCTGTCTACATTATTTTCTGTCATGGTTCTTTTCAGGGTGTAATGGAATCAGCTGAAATCTAGTGAGAACATTTTTTTAAAATTTTTCAGCGTAAGTATTTGAACCTTGGACATCAGCAAACACTACATAACAAGGCTTGTTTTATTCTTTTGTTGATTATCTTGACTTAAGAAAATGATAGGAAAATGTTCATATCTCAGATCAAACAGTTGTTCAACAGATTAAGATTGATATAGATGGAGAAATTTGAAAAAGCCACGTGAAAAGGAGTGGTCCAGATGATGTGCATCCTTGGATCTTTCAAAATTGAATGCCCAGAGCTTTTAGAATATCTTTTCATGAGACTTTTTCATTCACCTTCAAGTCTCCTTTTAGATCAGAGTCAGAACTAATTGTTCAGGAAATTTTGTTCCGAAATGTAGCTTTTGAGGCTTCCTTTGATGGACAGCAATGAGCAGACACAGCAGGAAGGGCCAATGTCAGTGGGGATTGCCTTAGAGGAAAGTCTGACAATTGTCTGAGTAATGAAAAAGTCACTCAGGGGCTATCTGCTCCTCTTCATTACTGAGCTGAGCTCCATGATGGCAGAAGGAGAACAAGTTCAACGAACTCCAATGCCTTGCTGGATTTCTTTTCATTTAAGTCATTTCTTCATTGGTACTGTATTTGGTTAAAAAAGGAGACTGTAGGAAAAGAAGTAAAATCCTCATCCTAAAATTAGTTTCCCACAGTTCTAGTCATCCAAATGAAAATTCAATCCAATAGCACTGAATGAAAAGTGAAAAACAAAATCACTCAACTTTTTTGTATTTGTTGTTCTATATAGAATCATGAAATAAGAGAACCATATAAAGTTAGAGCTGAAAGGAACCTTAGAAGTTAGAAATTTTAGAACTGAAAGCACCTTTGGAATACATAATGTTAAAACAAAGAATAATGAATGTTAGATCTGGGAGAGGCTATACAATGTGGAACACTGGCAGGGCTTGTGGAGGAGAGAAGGCGCTAGAATGAAAGCATGGTAACACAGCCTAGAAAGTCTTCTAACATGGAATGTGAGGAGTAGGTAGAGCATGAAACAATAGCAAAAAGAATATAGACTATTGCAATGGGAAGAGACTTAAAAGTTTTCAAATACATAATATAATTTTAAAATCTAGAAGAATTAATAGAATACAAATTATAGAATGTTAAAGGCAGAGTAGATCAGAAAGCACGATGTTAATTATAAAAGAATTTAGAATACAGATAACCAGAAAGGAATATTCAACCATTTTGTTGTAGCAGGAAGGGACTTTAGAATGCAGAAAGTTAGGATTGGAAGGGACCTAATATTATCAAATATTAGAATATAGAATGTTAGAATTGGAAAGAGGCGTTAAAGATTCCATAGACACAAACCCTCATATATAATGATTATAACTAGCATTTATAAAGCACTTTAAGATTTACAGAGCACTCTGTAAATATTATTTCATTTTATCTTTATAACACTGGGAGGCAGATGCTATCATTTCCCCCATTTTACAATTGTGGAAACTGAGACAGAAAATAATTTAATGACTTGTCTGTGGTCACAGAATAAGTAGGTATTTGAGACAAGGTTTAAACTAAGACTTTTCTTACTCCTGATCCATTCCTTGATTCACTGTAGCACCTAGCTGTCTCTATCATTGGATACCAAGAGAGAGATTAATATTATACTATTAAATTAATAACTAATTAATAATTTGTGATCCATCTTTTTCCTCCTATTTTTAAGACCCCATTCCTGAAAAGGTCAGTTGATTTCTGATGGATATATCTGAGTAAGGTCATTTTTTCCCAGCCACAAGGCATCTACCACAGCAAGGACCCTTACTTTTTGTTTACTCTAAACAAAAGTCAGCCTCAGCTAGATCTTTTTCTGGGACATGTCTCCCTGTCTTTGATCCCCTCCATTATAGTTTAGCCTAAACAAATCCTTTTATTAAGGGGATTTGTTCTGTGAAGTTTGAATTCAGTCAAAAGGCCACACTTGAGGACCTAGAGGGCCACATGTGGCCTTGAGGACACAGGCTCCCCACCCCTGTTTTAGCACAATCCAGCTCATAAAGGAGAAAACCACTCAGAGTGGTCTGGATGGAAAGGGCTTCCTCTGCCCAGATGCCTTAAGGCTGCTGAGTCTTGTTATCAAGTCATGTACTCAGCAGGAGGAGCTGAAGACTTTTAGCCCACCTACTAATTAAATGTCCACCAATCAGTGTTGAGTTTCACTTGTCAGGGGAGTTCCCTGGCAAAGGGTACATATCTGATTTAAGGTGTTTCAGAGTCTCCCTTGGCATCTTTGGTTACCAAGAGAAACCACTGACCATCAATTTACTGAATATTGGCTAGCCTAATTAAGAAATGGATAATTAGGAACTCTATCTTGGGGGGAGGTTACTTATGATACAAAAAAATCACTTCGAATGATTTCTTCATTAGCTTCATAGGCTACAGAGCTGAAAGTAACCCTAAGAGAACATTTCTCCAAACATTCTACTTTTACAAATGACAAAACTGAGATACAAAGACAAAGACATTTTCCCAAGGACGTGGACTGACTTGAACCCATTCCTTTTGCCTACCTATGCTTTCCATTGCACTGAAGACAGATATTTTTGGCATGTTATCAATAAGGTCCATGACAAGTATTTGGATATTTCCAGCCACAGAAACCCTTAGTGGCCTGCAGACAAAATATGGTAGTCATTGAGTGATTTTCCCTCTTGGTGTTCATATAGACACTGGCTATATCCTGTGCCTCCAGCACATCATTTGTAAAGTATTGGCTGAGCCTCCTGAAGGAGCATGATTGTTTCCATGCTGTTTAAGTACTTCACCAAGCTCAGGTGGTGGAAAGCTTCTCTGCCAATAAATGTACCTTAGGTTTGATTTAGAGTGATTTGCTGAGATAATAACAGTTAAAGAATGAGAATACTCTGGCTCATAAGAAAGCCTTTGTGCACCTTTAAATTACACCCAATTGGCAGCAGCCCTGCTGAAAAGTAAATTTATGAATGAAAGGTGAAAATATATTTTAAAACACATGCTCACTTTGCTACTTATGTATTTCCAACTTAGTTAGAGGCTCAGAGGAGGAGTTAGAGTGGTTGGTTCACCTGGAGGTTACCCTAGAGTAGATAAAAGCACTGGGCAAAGGCAGGAAACCCCAGTGCAAACACTTAACACCTATGCCACTTTGGGCAGGTTGCTTTCCATTCCAAGTCTCAGTTTCTTCATCCGCAAAAGGAAGGTAGAGTAATCCTTGGGCCAACTAGCCTCAAGGGTTATTGTGAAGAAAGTGTTTTATAAATCTAGGCAAACAAAAGTGGAAAATAAGTTATTATTACATTCCTTCAACTTACCATAAGGCAAGAAAAAGGCTTAGCCCACATTTGTCCTCTCTCAAATCTGGAAATGACTACTGGGAAGATAAGCCTTTTGTTAATTAACAGACAATGTGATATAATGGAAATTAGAGTGCTACTTCGATATGTAGGTTCTAGTTCCTTAATTGCTGCTTGCTTTAGTCAGATAAGTTCCTCCCTTTGAACCTCATTTTTCTCTTCTGTGAAATGGGTATAATAATGTTACAGGCTCTAATTGTGCCTCTAGATTGTTGCAAGGAAAGAAAATCCTGTATCAATTAAAAAGTGCTATGGAAAGGCATATTTATTTTTAATTAATAATCTGACCTAACACTCAACCCCCAGAATCTCTACCCCTATTTCTTTTGTGCTGGGCCTGGAGTAAGGCCAGATCTCAAATTCAAGCTCACACATTTACTAATTGTATGACCATGGAGAAGTCACTTAACTTTGCTTCAGTTTTTTCATCTGTAAAATGGAGATAATAACATTATTTACCTCACATGGTTGTCATGAGAATCAAATGAGATAATATTTGTAAAGCTCTTAGCACAATACCTGGCACAGATTAGGCACTAAATAAATGTGTATTCCCTCCCTACTCCTCAACAACCCATAATATAGAATATCCTGTTGGCAGCCTACCTGATCATGATGCTCGACGCTTCCCTACGGAGGTGGAATTGAACAAGAGGGAGTTCCATAATAATAATCAATCTCTTACATTTAAAGAAAGGATTTTGGGGCAGCTAGGTGGCACAGTGGATAAAGCACTGCCTCTGAAGTCAGGAGGCTTCAGACCAAAACACTTGACACTTACTAGCTGTGTGACCCTGGGCAAGTCACTTAACCCCAATTGCCTAAAAAAATAAATAAATAAAAATTAAAATTAAAAAAAGGACTTTCCAACTTATAAATCCCAAGATGTTATATAAAAGCCTTCATAAGCTCATTTTTTCCTGTATTTGTGAGGCATTATCAGACCTAGGAGATAGAGCCACATGTAATATGAAGACACCTGGCAACAATAATAATCACTTGTGTTTATATAGCTCATTAATATTTGTAAAGTGATTTAGCAACATTACCTTATTTTATTGTCACAACAATCTTGTGAGGGAGGTGCTATTATTGCTCCCATTTTGTTGTTGTTGTTCGACCTTCGTTCTCAAAGAGGACCAGTGAAATCATGAAGATTATGTCTTGACTTTCACTTGAACTGGATTTAAGTGAAGCAGAGTTGAGAAAAGTCATCAGCCTCACTGTCTCCTCTAGTTATCAGAGTCCAGTGGCAAGACAGAAGTCAAGACAACTGGTGATGGCCCAGTCCCATTTTACTGATGAAGAAACTGAGACAAGGGGATGTTATGTTAATTACCTGGAGTCATACAGCTGGCTAGTGTCTGAGGCAGAACTTGAATTCAGGTCTTCCTGAATCTGAGTGCCCTGCCTCATTCATAATTGCCTTCGGGGAGATTTCTTATCTGTGTGGCTCATTATCTGGACTAGAAAACCTTTGAAATCTAATCTATAATACCACCCAATCTGTTGTTACCATTTTTTCTTGAAAGTACAAGGTCTACCTTAGCTTGCTGATTTGCTGATACTATTTTCTCTTTCCCTCTTGTTCTCATACTCACATTTGTCTCTGGTTCTTCAGTAGTGGCACCCCTCACCACAATATCCACATCTATTTCACCAATTACCAGAAGCAAGGAAACCTTCTGACTTTCAGTGGCGAGGGTATTGAACTAGGAATTAACACTGGAACCATTCTTGAGATCAAAGTGGCTGCAGACACAATACTTCAATCACTTTCAGGAACGCAGCTTATTATAGTGAAAAGAGCAATGTACTTAAAAGACTGGAAATTTCAAGTTGGGACAGTGAATAGGGTGCTAGATTCAGGAAGACCTGAGTTCGAATCCAGTTTCAGATATTTACTAGCTATGTGACCCTGAGCAAGTCACTTAACCTTTGTTTGCCTCAGTTTCTTTATCTGTAAAATGGGGATAATAATAGCACCTACCTCCCAGGGTTGTTATGAGGATCAAATGAGATAATAATTGTAAAGCCCTTAGCACAATGCCTGGCACATAGTAACCACAATGTAAATGTTAGCTGTTTTTATTATTTGCCACTTACTCTTAGCTGTGCATTTCTAGGCTAGTCACTTTCCTGCTCTGAGTCTTACTTTCAGCATTTACAAAATTGGAATGATCATTGACTCCAAAGTCTAAGGATTGTGATGCTTGTTGCTTTTTGAACTTCAGAAAGTCACTTGTCTTTTATGAGCTTCAGTTTTCTCATTTGTAAAAGAAAATTTGACTGTAAGGTCCCTTCTCACTGTAGATCTATGAGCCTATGATCCTGTGATCAATAACTTTTCAGGTACCTTTCAGCTCCAAGTTGATATGTTGTCTTCATTCTCCATTATGACTTGGTAACCCATGGAGGAAAGATATACAACACCACCTAACACCACTTGAGTAATTCCTTGTTCTGAATATAGCATATCCATTTGTCTTCACATACAACCCACTATTTCTTCTTCTTTAGTCGCTACATAATGAAAAATAATGGTGGACTTGGTATAGGAAAGCCTGATTTTGAATCCTTACACTGACCCTTCCTTCTTATTTCTGTGTCCTTCAGTGAGTGACATTTACAGTCTGAGTCTTATCTCTATAATTAAGATAATCATAGTATGATACAGCTGGATTGTACCAACAGTAACTATGTCTGGAATCTGAAAGATCTGAGGTCAAGTTTGACTACAGACACTTATTAGCTCTGTGACTCTGGGCAAGTTACTTAAGCCCTGTCCACCTCAATTTCCTAACATGTACAAAAGGGACGATTACAGCACCTCCCTTTCAGGGTTGTTGTGAAGGGTTCAAATGAGCACTTTGGACAGTACCTGGTACATAATAAGTGCTTAATAAATGCTTGTTTCCTTCCTTCCTACCCACCCCATTGGACATTTAAAGGGAAAGAAGTTTAATAACCTCACATTGTATTAAGGAAATATGATTTAGTGTTAGTATTCATTCACTGGCCTCTGGTCCCCAGCTCTATAGCTCCACCTATCGTTTGAGTTTAACCTAGCATACCATAAACAGCCCAAGCTAGGACACATCTCAAAGCCTTTAATCACTTGTTCCCATGCATAGATGAATCATAGTGAAAAGCACTACTATGAGGTCATAGTTTACCATTTATGTGAATTCTGTATGATCTGAATAACCCCTTCTGGAATGGGCCTTTTGCAGCTATGTGCAAACATCCAGATGAATGCAATTGTAGAAAAGCATTTAAGCCTAGTTTTGTGGTACAGTGAATGGAAAATTCAATCTGGAACCAAGAAAGAAATGTGGACTCTTATCCTGATTTAGTGTAATTCACTTCAATGAAATTCAATTCGCCAAACATTTATTAATCATTTACTAAATGAAAGTCTGCAGGGCGTAAAAAGACACAAACCAACAGTCCCTGCTGTCAAAGAGTTTAGAGTACATCCATCTAGGAGATTACACATGTACACAGAAAAGTCATTACAATATATATACACATTATATGAAGTGATTTCAAGATAGATTGAACACTAGCTGGGGAGATCAGTAAAGGCTTTTCATTGGTGTTGGCTGCTTTGAGGAAAGTTAGGCTTCTAGGAGAAGGTGAGAAAAGAATGCATTCCAGACCTGTCATGCTGCAGTGGAAAGAATATTGAATTTGGAACCAGAGCATGTTAGTGTGAATCCTTCTTCTGGTTCTTACTTATGTGACATGTTACTTCTATCACTCAGAACAAGTTATGTAAGCTTTCTTTGGGCCTTACTTTCTTCATGTGAAATAAGAGCATTACAGTACATGGTTTCTTACCAAGCTTCCAGCTCTAAAGTTATAATCACATGAGATCTCTACAAAGGCACAGGGTGGAGAGAAGGAGTGTCCTGTACACTTAGATGCAGCAAAGTAGTACAGTGGTTAGAGTTCTGGGCCTTAAGTTGGGAGAACATGAGTTCAAATCTGTCCTAAGACACTCTAGCTTTATAAGCCTGGGCAAGTCACTTATCTCCTGTCTGCCTCAGTTTCCTCAACCATAAAATGGGTTTTACCTACCTCCCAGAGTTTTGTTGTAAGGATCAAATGAGGTAATATTTGTCAAGTGTTTACCACAGTGCCTGGCACAAAGTAGGTGCTTTATAAAGGCTTGTTTCCTTCTTCTTTTACAGAAAATAGGCAACAAGTCCATTTGGACTAGAAAGTAGTGAATAAGAAGGGCAGTTATTTGAAATAGGACTGGAAAAATGGGTGGAAGTCGGGTTAGAGAAGTAGCCAGTAATGTTAGAAACTTCAGAAAGGTATAGGAGAATGAGGCCTGGAGGATCACCGCTCATCTACTAACAGTATCACCTTGGCCAAGTCATTTCCTTCTTGCAGTCTCGGTCTTCTCATCTTTAGGGAGGAATTGGGCTAGATTCATTCTAACATAGTCTCAAGCTCCAAAATTCTATAGTCTTTTGTCTACTACACCTCTAATTCTCGATATTCTAATGTTCACCCTAGCTTTGATATTTTATGTTACACATTCTAATTATGTTAAAAGATCCCTTTCATTTACCACATTCTAGAGAAGTGGAATGATCTAGTGACTTGGAGTACAGAAACCTCTGTTAGAATTCTACCTCAGACATTTAGTGTAGGTATGTGACCTTTACCATTTTACAGAAAATATTGAAGTTTCATTACCTTGTCTATAAAATATTTGCCACATGTGACTAATGTAAGGAAACTATTTTTTTTTCAAGTTCTATATAAAAGTAATCCTAGGCTTGTCTAGGCTTGCCTATTTCTAACATTACTGCATCATCTGTCACATGAGTTCCACTGTCTGCCTGAATCTTTAAACTGGCAATACTGAGCTATTTGCTCACTGTCAGCCACATCCTCTTTTCTGCTATCTTTGCTGTATTCTTTTGAGGATGTCTATCTGCTGTGCCCAGCATAGATGCAATGAACTCAATCAGTGAGAGGGGAGAGACTTGCTTTCTTCTGCTCCCTGTCTTTTATACTAACTTGAAAAATGGACCTAGTGGTGTTTGTTTCTGTTCTTTATTGTTCTCAGTTTCAGGCACTTGAAGTGATCCCCGTAGGATTATGGCCATGACCTTGGAGCCAGAATAGCAAGTGGGTATAGCCAGCCAGGTCAATATGGAAGCCCTGAGAAACCAAGATGTATGGGATTTCAGTCCAAGGGTGTTTTGGTCTTGGAAATGAGAATGTTCTCTATAGGGAACCAAGTTAAGCAATGAACCTAATCTTTTTCCCCTTTCCAGAGACAGAGATGGTTGTAAAGGGTAGGGGAGGAAGTAGTTTATATCTTCCATATTGAGGGAGGGCAGTAAGTTTGGATATATATTTTTATTTATACATCTTTCAAAGTGAATATTCCTTTGTAAAGAGTCTAGTATTGCATAAATGAGGATCATTCTATTAAGATGTGTTATAATGCCTTTGTTTAATGAGACGTCATGGTCAAAGAACTCAAACAAGTGACCTACCTTATTACAATGAGTACATAGCTCTATGTACGTAGCTAGGCTGGTATTTTTGTAATGGCAAAGAGTTGAAAATTGAGGGGATGGAACAAATTCTGATATATGATTCTGATGGAATAATATTGTGCTATAAGAAGTGATGAGCAGGATAGTTTCAGAAAAACCTGGACTTACATGAATTGATGTAAAATCAAATGCGTAGAACCAGGAGAACTTTGTACATAGTAACATCAATATTGTATGATGATCAACTGCTATTCTCAGCAGAAATATCCAAGACAATTCCAAAAGACTTAAATGAAAAATGTTATCCACCTCCAGAGAAAGAACTGATATAGTCTGCATGCAGATTGAAGCATGCTATTTTTTACTTTATTTTTTCATGTTTTTTTTGTATATGTTTTCTTTTACAATATGACTAATACAGAAATATATTTTCCATGACTGCACATGTAGAACCTATATAAAATTGCTTGACCTATTAGGAAGCGGGGATGAGTGAGAGAAAGGGAGAGAATTTAGAACTCAAAACTTTATTTTTTTAAATAATTAATTAATTTATTTTTAGTTTTCAACATTCATTTTGATAAGATTTTGAGTTTTAAATTTTCTCCCCCTCCCTCTCCTGTCCCCTCCCCAAGACAGCATGCAATCAGATATAGGCTCTACTTATACATTCATATTAAGCATATTTTCTCATTAGTCATGATGTAAATAACAATTAGAACTAATGGGAGGAACCATGAGAATGAAGCAATAAAACAAAACAACAAAGGAAAATAAGAGCAAATAGCATGCTTCCATCTGAATTCAGACTCCATAGTTCTTTCTCTGGATGTGGATAGTATTTTCCATCCTGAGTCTTTTGGAGTTGTCTTAGATCCTTGCATTGCTGAGAAAAGCCAAGTGTATCAAAGTCAGTCATCACACAGTGTGGCTGTTACTGTATACAATGTTCTCCTGCTTCTGCTCATTTTACTCAGCATCAGTTCATACAAGTCTTTCCAGGTTTTTCTGAATTCTGCCTGCTCATTTCTTATATCACAATAGTATTCCATTACATTCATAAACCACAACTAGTTCAGCCATTCCCCAGTTGATGGGCATACCCTCAATTTCCAATTCTTTGCCACCACAGAAAGAGCCTCTATAAATATTTCTGTACATATGGGTCCTTTTTTCCCATTTTTATGGAATATAGAGATACAGACCTAGAAGTGGTATTGCTGGATCAAAGGGTGCATATACACAATTTTATAGCCCTTTGGGCATAGTTCCAAATTGCTCTCCAGAATGGTTGGATCAGTTCACAACTCCACCAACAACGCAGTAGTGTCCCAGTCCACATCTTCTCCAACATTTATCATTGTCCTGTTTTGTCATGTTAGCCAATCTGATGGGTATGATGTGGTACCTCAGAGTTGTTTTGATTTGCATTTCTCTAATCTGATGGGTATGATGTGGTACCTCCGAGTTGTTTTGATTTGCATTTCTCTAATCAATAGTGATTTATGTGACTATAGATAACTTTAATTTCTCCCTCTGAAAACTGCTTATAGAATTCAGAACTTTTTAAAAAAATGAATGTTAAAAATTGTTTTTACATGTAATTGGAAAAAAAATATTAAAAAAAAAACAAATAACAAAAAAATAGCTAGGCTGGGCCTCAGAAAGGAAACTGCATTGTTAAGACCATTCTCAAAGTTGTGGGGGCTTTTTTTTTTGTTCTCAGCATGATGGAACCTAACAAAGCTTACATTCTCCTCTTTAAACCTATAAGAATTCAAAGTGACTTGCATGCCACAATAAGCCATCTGAGTAGTACTTGTGGAGAAAAAGCAAGGAAACCCTATTCCAACCCCTGCCTGTTGGGGGGACTTCTTATGGCAAAAGGAAGAAATGCATAAGAGTTACACAGACATAGTTTGGTAGAAATCTTCATTTCTAGAGATCATATACACAGAACCCTGAGCCATTTGATTTATTGGAGCATTAGATTTTAAAATATCTTCCAACTCTAATAATCTATGTTTCTATGATCCTAAGTGTTTTCTTTTTCCCTTTATATGGCATATAATAATTCCCTACTCATATGGAAGCCAAAAATTCATAAACTTTACTCCTTCTATAAAGGACTAAGGGAAATTTCTTTGCCCTTCAGAATCATTAAAGCAAAGTTCTCAAAATTTACACAAATATCTATTTAAAAAGCCCTTTTTTTACTTTACCATTTTTCTTAATAAAGCTACAGTCAGTTAGTTGCTAATTAGTTTGTCAAAGTTTGGCCGCACTGCAATTGAATATTGTAAGGACAATAGATTTCTTTAGAGGCTCTCAGTGCCTAGTTTTAAAACCAAGATAACCTGTATCTGGCACATATTAACCTGGTGATTATGGACAAATC
Source organism: Vombatus ursinus (assembly GCF_900497805.2). Lineage (NCBI taxonomy): Eukaryota > Metazoa > Chordata > Mammalia > Diprotodontia > Vombatidae > Vombatus > Vombatus ursinus. Next base: position 13,718,061 of record NW_020954642.1, read on the forward strand.
ATTTAATCTTTCAGAGATTTAGGCATCTTTATCAGACAAGTTATGGGGGAGGTACATGCCTCTATCCATAGATTGGGTTTCCTTACCCAAGAGCTGTCTATTCAGTGGAAATCAGTCTCATCACTAGCCCTGCCCCATCCAATTAATATTAAAGTTTGCAGGTTGGGTAGCATACATAAGAATAAGTCCAAAGGCCAAGTCTTCATTTATGAGTATACCTATATGTAAATCAGACATAAAGACAAAGAATAACTATTATCCACAAGGAAAGAAGAATACTTAGTAAATTCATAATTTGTTTCTGTTTAACTTTCCATTGCCAAAGCTAGTTATTCATGTCTTTAAGTAAAAGCTTCCATCTTGATCAGAGTTCTTTGAAAACAAACATGTATGAGTTTGATACTCTGGTATTAACCAAGAAATATTTTCAAAAGAAATACTACACATTATTTAGAAGGCCTGTCAAAGACACAAATCATGTATCTGCTAATTATACTTACTTTACCACAAAAAATAGGAAATTCTTCATCCATTTGCTCCCTGAAATTTATATAATTTCTTCAAAACCACACAGAGAAGGACTGTTGAAACAGCATTGAATGTTGAATAAGAACTGGATTTTAATGTAAGATCTGAAAATTCACTATAGTTACTTTTAGGAAAGTCAGTTTCCTCAGCATTAAAATGAGCAATAAAACTACTTCTTCCTACCTCACATGAGTGATTAGTAAAAAGCATTGTGTAAAGCTGACCTATAATTATTAATTATCTATCTGGGCCATAGTTCCTTCATCTGTAAAATGGGAATAATAATAACCATGATATAACTCATATTGACTTTGTGAGCAAAATGTTCTGTAAATCTTTAAGAACTCTAGGAAGCTGAGTTATTATTTTTAATCATGAACCAAAAAGAACCAAATATAAAAATAACACAAAGGTTTCTGAGGTAAAAATATTGAAAGGTCACGCTTGCCAGAAATCGCCCTGATTCTGCTTCTAATTCTCAACTCTAATATTTCTCCTAGCTCAGGTTTCCAGAGGATTTATATTCTGCCACCAACAAAATGGTAAAAGGCACCCAAAAAAATTGCATACAGTGTGATTAATATGACATATGGTCTGACCCAGTCTGAATTCATATTTCTAAATCTGAATCCTGCAGGATAAGGTATAATTCTTAGTGTATAGTGCATAGTTCAAGTATAAATTTGCAAAATCTTATTTCTATAGCACCCTGCAGGGAGATGGTAAAGATGCCTTTCTCTTTGTTTTGAACTGCTTAGAGCTGTTTAAGCTGGCTGGGAGGAGATTGCAGAAAAGTAAGGGGGCTAGCAGTTACAAGTGGTAGCAACAGCACCAGACTTGAAGTATATACACCAACGTTCAAATTCCAGCTTCAGTCTTTCCTATCTGTGTGAATGTGAACAAGTCACTGTTTCTGGGTCTCTGTTACCTTCTCTGTAAAATGAGAATAATTATCTCTTCCACAAGTCTGGGTGGCAGAAAGGGCTTTATGAATCTTGAAAATCCTTAGGAAATTGGGAATTAGAAGACTGGCATGAAATGATGCTTATGGAAGTGAGTAGAACCAGGAAAACAAATCACACAGAGACTAAAACATTATTAAAAAAAACAACTTAGATGGCAGATTTATATATAGAATAAAAAATACATTTTTGAATGTTTCCAAAGTGGTAAATTTGTATTTGTTTGTTTTGTTTGACAATGTTTATGTGATACAGGAGTATGGTATTTATTTCTTTATTTTGTAGAGAAAGTAAAAGAGTATTATAATTGAAAAAAAATCAATTAAAAATACAAGTTTGAAAGACTTAAGAACTCTGATCACTGAAATGACCAAATACAGCTCCAGAGATATGAAAATGAAAGAGAGGTGATAGAAATGATGTATGTAATGAGCTATACATTTTTGACACAGCCAAGGTGTGGATTTGATTATTTGGTTATAACAACAACAACAAAAGCAATAACAACAACAATAATCATACTTATTGTATGCTAGGCACTATGCTAAGCCTCTTTAAAATGATTATTTCATTTATCCTCACAGCTATGGAAAATAGTTAACATTATGATCCCAATTTTACAGATGAGGAATTAAGACAATTAGGGTTTAAGTTACTTGCCCAGGATCACATAGCTATGAAGTATCTGAGGTCAGACTTAAATTCAGGTGTTACTGACTCCAGACCTGATGCTCTATCCACCGAATGATCTATTTATCACAAATAAGATTTGATTTTGGAGGAAGAATGGAGAGACGAAGGAGGTGAGTGATAGTGATATAAAAAAAAATTGAAAAGAGGGTCATTGAAGCATTTTTTAAAAACCCAGAAGGTAACAGAAGGAAATTTTTTGGGGGGGGGGATACTGACAATCTGGACAGCTTTCAAATTAATATGGAATTTATTATAGTTTTTTAATAAAAAAAGCAATCTGTCTATAATAGAAAGTCAGTTTCATATATAATGCTGTTATATTCAGCTTTTAATTTGGAAATGCTCATGTTAATTGGTGTTTATAAAGTTCAGAATAACAAAAAAAGGTTATTTTCTAAAATTAATGTCAATGTAAGATATTTTATGTGTTATTCTGGTTCGGCCACCTATAGCCAGAAAAGCAATTTTAGTAAATTATATGTCCTCTCATTAGTAGAAAAAGGCTGAACTTCATGACCTCTATTAAGGTCCATCTCTATCTATGTTTTACATTTCGAGATTCCCAAGGTCCCTTCCAGCTCCAATATTCAATAGTCTAGAATGTCTTCCAGTAATTAAGTTCCATGAATCTATACATTATACACGTCTGGATTTTAAAATTGTTTAGAAAATGTCCACATTTATTCCAAAGTGAAACTAAAAATATGACAGTTTCCCATTTGTTACTAGAGAATAAGACAGCGGCTATGATTTCTGGGGCAAATCCCTTGTGTTAGAGATGCATAATCATTTTTCATAGGCAAAACTAGTTTAGAGGCTAGGGGCCTCTAATACAAATACAAAGCACAGTGCCATATTGTTAAAGGACAGAATTAATGCCTCAAATGCTGCTCCTGGGGATGAATGGCCTGCCATTGATTTTTGTTAATGGAAAAATTCCATCAACTCCAATGAGAATTTTGCTTCTTGATTACTAGGTCAAGGCTATTATTCAAAATCTTTGCCTGATCTTTTAGCACTCTGGCCACAGTATTAGTGCTTCATGTGATACTGTGTACCCTTGGGTGAGAAATAACTATCTGAAAAGAAGCCGTGTTCTTTACAGCAAGGGCCCTGGATGAGCAGTGAATAGTTCTGCACCCAATTCCTAGCTCTGTCATGTGAATATGACTCTGAGAAATTCATTTCACTCTTCTTATCCTCAGCTTCCACTTTTATAAAAAGAAGATGAAGTTGCTATCTCACAAAGTTAGTTTGAAGAAAGTACTATGGAAAGCATACAGTGTTACATAAATGAGAGATAATAGTATCACTGCAATATAATTTAAAAGGTTTAAAAAGAAAGATAGTACCATACAGAGGATAGACAGAGGGATTTTCTTGGTGTCAGAAAAACCTGGGGTTCAAGAATGACGCATCCTAGCTGCATGATAATGGGCAACTCCCATGCAACTTTGCAGATTGTAAAAAGAAACTTTTAGAATATAGCCTATCTGACACAGCAAAGAAATTTTCCATGCTGGAATTTCCCCATGCTGACAGAATCACAGGTGACTCAGGTCCTAGATAAAAAAAATGAATAGAGCAATAGGTATTTAGAAATGTTTGTGGTTTTTTTTTTTGTGTGTGTATATAGATACACATACACATACACACACATATATTGAGACAGAAACAGAGAGAGAGAGAGAGAGAGAGAGAGAGAGATTATCATAGTCATTTTATTTGCCATTGTTTCGTTGTTTTTATTACTATATACATGTGTGGTCCCCAGTAGAGTCAGGCATGGTGTTTTGTTGATTCAGCCCCCCTAAAGATAGGTACTAAAATAAGGTTTTTTAGAGGGTTGAACATTATTAATTGTAACAATAACGATATTTCAATGTGTTATGTCCTTGGCATCTACACTCTTCTACAAAAACAAATTTCCATCTGTCCACATGTTAATAGATAGATTTGCGAATTTCTGGGACAAAAAAAAAGGCTTTGGTTTTTAACCAGCCTTCTGATAATATGACAATTCTTAGTTCACTAGGTTGGTCCTCAGACAGCAAATACAGAACTCATTTTGACACTTACCTTCAAAGGTGTTTTAGTTTGATAGGCCTTTAACAGAGATTATGATGCACTGAAACCTGTGCGAGCTCAGGGGTATCACTACTGTATTTTGCCCAGGAAAGGAAGATATATTTTTATCTTTCTTTTACTCCCAGCACTTAGCACAGTGTCTGGCATATAATATATACTTAATAAATACTTGTTGACTGATGGATAGGGCAGTGATTAAATGAACACCAGGTCTAGAGACAAAAAATGGATCCCGGGTATTCTAAGGGGAGGAGAGAATCTGAGCAGGGATCCTCACAAATACAAAACAAAAGTTGGGCCAGTGTTGATTTTTTTGTTCTGTTTTTGTTTCTTTGTTTTGTTTTGTTTTGCTTTGCTTTGCTTTGTTTTTGCAAAATCTTAATCATTTTACTGAGGAAGGGAATGTAAAAAAAAGATGGGGGAGACATATCAGAGCACACAACTGTGTGCACAAGCTGTTTTGTATAACCTGACCCTCTCCCCAATTTTATTCTTTTACGGTTTTCACTTGTGATCTCTACCTAAGTTGTGCTGATGAGCTACTATGGTTTGAGGCCTGGTCCACCTTTATACTCATCCTGACTCAGCTAAGTCAACAAGAGACATTGGAGAAGCAGAATAAGAAAAATCACCACCCTCCTTGCCTACATATGAACATTTTCACTCTTCTTACAGTCAGTGAGTACTGATTAATGGATGAGTGACACAATTTGGTTTGGACATAATTTCATATTGTTGTTTTTCTCTTAGATTAATTGGTAACAATTCTAAATCCAAAAACTTTCTTGACTTTACTGAATGAGACATTTCAAATGAACCACGATTTCAGCAATGTGGATGCTTCCTCCATTAATGTCCTTTCAAAAGCCTTCTATATCTTAATTAAAATAGTTCATATTTTGATAAATTAGTCAATAATTAAAATAGTTGAAAAGATGATATGTCAATAGTTTTCAAGCAATCAAGAATCAATCATTAAGCAGCTACTTAAAAAGCACTCAGTCACTGAGCTAGATAGTCACTAAGAATAAAACAAAACAGTCCTTGTCCTTAAGGTATTTATATCCCATTCATGGAAACCAAGCAGATATAAAACATTTTATTGCATGCATTTATACACACACATACATGCATACATACATACCTATACCTAGGCACCTGTATATATACCTACATACACATACACACCTATATATACATATATACATGCATACACACATGTGTGTATAGAAATATAGATTTAGGTCTCTCTCATATATATATGTATACATATATAGTAATACCATATCATATCTATCTATCTATCTATCTATCTATCTACTCACCTATCTATGAAACATTTACTGTGTGCTAGGCATTGTGCTAAGTGATGTAGAAACAAAGGAAAGCAAAAATGCAATCTTTGACCTCAAGGAGAGCTATTCATATAGACATTAAATATGTTGTAAATGGTAGGTAATATCAGAGGGAAACTATGAATGCGAGAAACTCCTGCTGTGGAGATTTCCTCCACCCATTCAGGTTGGGCAATTCAACTATAACTTACAACCTTTAGAGTGTTGGAAGGGGTACTGAGAGGTCAGGTGACTCAATTAAATTTAATAAACATTTCTGAAACACTTACTATTTGCCAGGCACTGTGGTAAGTGCTGGAAATGCAAAAAGAAACAAAAGAGAGCCCCTGCCTTTGAATAGTTTGGGATGTAATGGACTCTCCCATGATTATTTAGTATGTGACAGAAACAGGACTTGAATCCATAGATTCCTAACTCCAATGCCACTATACCATGTTGACTTTCAGTTATCATAAACCCATATTTTATAGATGAAGAAGCCAAGACTCTGAGAGCTGAGTTGATTTCCTCAAGGTCAAATAACTCATAAGCAGAAGAGTTGAATTTTGAACCCAGTTTTCGTTTAAAGTCCAGTGTTTATTATATCATCAATGTTCTACGTGGTTGACTGCCTTAATAGAAGATTTTTCATGTGATGCTCTGGATGAAAGAAAATCCCCTAGGAGGGAAGCTTTTGGTAATGAGCCTCTTCACACTTAGGAAGATTTGTCCCTAAGTCACAGAATGAAAAGACTTTTTCTCTTATAAAACAAATTTTATAAGAAAATCTGTGGAATATCCTTAAACCAATATATCCCCAGCTATATCTTGAGTTCTGATTTTCATTTTGTCAAAGCTTACATATGAATGAAAGAGTGAAAATGAGAGACAGAGATCAAGACAGAAAGAGGCAAAGAGAGGATGCTGTCAATTAAGAACAAGACAACTTATTTCCTCTTTATATTATAAATATCATCAGCAAAATAACAGTAGATGACTTTCTGAGTTGTCACATCTTCAAGTCTATAGGATGGTTGATCACATAAAAGTGAGTTCTGGTTTCATTTATTGTATTATAAATCTTATTATACACTTCCTTACTGAGTTACATGGTTCTCATACAGACATGATCTTCTGAGTATAGGTCCTCCCTCCAGGAGTGCAAATTCCTGCATATACATTCCTTTTATCTCTATGTAATTCTTGTACATGGCATTCTGTAAATTTTCTAGAGTGGATCTGCTTAGCATGCAAAATGCCTTCTTCTCATTCTCTAATCTTACATATCAGGAGTACATATAGTGCACATATTCTATCTCTCTTTATTTCCCTCATTCTTGGCCTCCATCCTCATTATGGTCATATGTTCCCTTAATATTTTTTTTTTTACTTTTTTGCAAGAAAGTCATTACAGATAATATGCAATGACCTACTTTCATTCAAGATGTATCTTTCCATTACCCTATTGATATGGAAGGGCAACTATATGGCTCAGTGAATAGAGCACTGAGCTTGGAATCATGAAGACTCATCTCACGAGTTCAAATCCAGTCTCATAAACTTGCTAGCTGTTTGACCCTGCACAAGACACTCAATGCTGTTTGCCTCAGTTCCTCATATTTAAAAATGAGTTGGAGGAAGAAATGGCAAACCACTCCAGTATCTTTGCCAAGAAAACTCCAAGTGTGGTCACAAAGAGTCAGACATGACTGAAATGACTGAAAAGCAAAAATAGACATGAAATCTTCCAAGAGCATGTAATTCTATGAGCGAATATGAATGTTTATAAATTAGACTTCCACAATACCAAGTAGTAAGAGGAAATTATAATTTCCCAAATGCAATCCATCTCAAACTTCTCCATGACCCAAATCTGGATCCATCTTATTGTACAGCTGTGGCATCTGTATGGATTTTGGCAAGCATCTGTGGATGGCAAACTTCATCATGGAAAAGATCCTTGCAGAATTCATCTCTGAGCTCTAGATGTTTCTGTTAGGTTGAACCATGGAAAGGACATCATAAAATAATATAATTAAAGAAGTTCAGAGGTAGAAGTTATATCAGAGGCCACAATCTAATCCTTACTATTAGAATAAATATGATCTAGAAGTTCCTTGGCAAGAGGGTACTAAGTCTTTTCTCAAATAACAGAGACTTGACTACTTCTCCAGATAGCATCATTAGACAACTGTTATTATTACAATATTTTCCTCTTTAATTGAATTGACTTCTATCCATTTATCCCACTTTTTTTGTCTTCTGAGGGCAAAGAGAATAATTCTGATTACTCTTATATAGGACTACCCCTTAGATATTGTAACACTACTATCATATCCTATTTGTATTTTTTCCAAATTAGATATTTTAAGTCATTTCATTCATTCCTTATATGACCTTTTCTTTACTCCTTTCATTATCCTCCACACTGTTGCCAAAATAATTGTCCTTAACCAAAGATCTGACTATGTTACCCCACCCCAACCAATAAACTACACGGAGTTTCCTATTGTCTCTAGAATCAAAAATAAACTTCTCTGTTTGGCTTTTAAAGTCCCATTGCATATCATGTTTCTTCCCATGTCATTCTTCCATTATTGATATATAGCGCTAGGTCTCCTGTCTCCATGCCTTTGTAGTGGCTAATTCCAAGCCTGGAATGTACTCACTCCTCATCTTTACCTCACTGAATCTCCCTTTTCCTCTGAGACACAGCATGTACAATACATTCAACATGAGTATATTGATTCTTGATTCTTCCTTTCTTTCTCGATTCTTCCAACTGCCGATGGCTTCTCTATCAAACTACTTTGTGCTTCACTACTTTACGTTTATTGGTATTCATTCCTTATATTCATTCTGTATGCATGTACTTATATACAACCTTGATATCTCCCCCATTTAAATGGAAATTTCTTGCCTGTATGGATTATTTCTTTCATTGAATTTGCATCCCTAGAATTTGGCACAGTGTCTGGCAAATAATAGAAATATGATGAATGGGTGATTGATCCTCACTCTCTCCTCTGTGGAAGTCTCCAAGTTTATCAATATCCTTCTTAAAACTTTTCATCAGGAAGAGAGCACAATGCTGCAGATGTATTCTGACTAGTGCAGGGGACAGCAAATTATCGCTTCCCTAAATCTGGGCACTCTGTTTCTACACTAGTATATGTTAAGATAAGATTAACTTTTGGGGTTTCTGTGTCACCCCATATTGAGCCTCAAGTCCATGCTGCACTTGGGCTCTTATAGATCAAGAAAGATTTCTTTCTTTTTTATGTAATCTTCCACATAACCAATGATAACACACTGAATTGTTGACCAGCTAAAGCTGGGAGCCTGTGAAAAGATTCAGAATATTTAACTAAATCATTTATGTTTAGTGGACCTCAGTTCACATTATACCTCAGATGGAAATAGTCCCCCTATGTTCATGCAAAGGATAAACCAGATTGCCTCTTGAGGTCTCTTATACTTAAGATTCTAAATGGAATATAAAAACAAATCTAAGTCATCCCAATTCTTACTAGCTCCATTTTCTTTCTCTGAAAGTACTCAGCTTTTCATGTGAGTCTATTTGCTATTATGGACTTCATAGAAATATGGCTTAACTACAATTGAACAGCCATTTTATTCCAATTATTATTGTTGTAATAGGTTGTTTAAAACACAGTGAAGAGTAATATTAGATGACTGTATTTTCTGTGTATAAAATTCTGGAGAAACTCATGGTGTAAGGATATTGTTTCCTCATTGGACCAGGGATAATTTAGGAGGCTGACAGTAACTATTGCCTCAGTTACAGAAGAATGCTCAAAATAGAGAACTTTCAGACAGCCAATTTTGTCTACTTCAAATGAGTATTATATTACAAAGGAATGAATGTTGTTTTATTATGTAATTTCTAATAAAAATCAATAGGGCAACCACCTCATTTATATTAGTGTTATTTTTCACAATAAAGGCAATATGGAGGTCATAAGGTTTCTTAGAAATTTGTTAAGTGGTGATAGGGATATATTTCTTGAATGATTTTCACATTTTTACATTTAAATATGAGAGTGGGAAATTCTGCCTCCTACTTAAATATTATGTATTAAAATAATTTGAAAAAAATATAAAACACTGATGGTGATGATGATGGTGAGGAAAACAATGAAGATAATGATGATCTCTATTGTGTACTAAATATAGATTAGAATTCTGTTCAGAATATTCAAAGCCCTCCATGATCTGGCTTCAACCTATCTTTTCTTTTATTTCATATTGCTATGCTTCATATATTCTATACTTTAGTTAACCTGATTATATAGTATGGCATCTGTGAGTTATATGTTCCCTTAATATTTTTTTTCACTTTTTTGCAAGAAAGTCATTACAGATAATATGCAATGACCTACTTTCATTCAAGATGTATCTTTCCATTACCCTATTGATATGGAAGGGCAACTATATGGCTCAATGAATAGAGCACTGAGCTTGGAATCATGAAGACTCATCTCACGAGTTCAAATTCAGTCTCATAAACTTGCTAGCTGTTTGACCCTGCACAAGACACTCAATGCTGTTTGCATCAGGTCCTCATATTTAAAAATAAGTTGGAGGGCTGCCTGTTCAGTCTGGCCAATATCCTTAGGCAAGCCACTTAACGATTTAATTTTGTTATCTGTTATTATTGTGGTGTTGTTGCTTCACTTGTGTCTGACTCTTTGCAACTCCCTTTAAGATTGTCTTGCCAGAGATTCTGGAGTGGTTTGCCATTTTTTTCCTCCAGCTCATTTTACAGATAAGGAAACTGAGGCAAATAGGTTAAGTGACATGCCCACAATCACACAGCTAATATGTAGCTGAGGTCAGATTTGAACTCAGATCTTTCTGATACCAGGCCTAGAACTCTATCCACTGTACCATCTAGCAGTCTCAACATTTCAAAACCATAGGAAATTCTCCAAGAGATAGATATAGAAGACAAAGTGCTACCTTGCATCAGTAGGAGTTTTCTCACATGGAAGTTTGCTATTGCCAATGAAATCACAAGTCTAATTCCTATCCCTTTGTATGCATTACTCTCTCTTTTTACCCACTCCTAACTTCCTGTTTTTGCTTGGGATGACTCCTTTGCCTGAAATGTACTCTTTCCCCTTCTTGATTTCTCCTATTGAGGACCCTTTGTTCAAAGCTTTTCCTAACATCCTTGCTGATACTTCCCTCCTTCTCCTCAAATTTCATATCACTGTGTCTTGTCCTTCTTTGCCATCATTCCATTCAAACCTGCATTATGCTTAATTATATATCTACTGTATGCCATATCTATTAGACTATGTGTTCCAATCATTCAACAACTATCAATTAAATAGTCACCATGTATAGTATTCCCCTTCTCAGATTTCATGGAAATGTTCTTGTTTTTCTTCCCATGTGTCTGACTGTGTCTTTTTAGTATCATTCTTAGATCATTATACATGCAGTTACCATTAACAATGGGTGGGTCCTATGTCTCTTCTGTATCCTTTCACTTGTTGACCTCATGAACTCCAATTGCTTTAATTCTCCAATGTCTATAAATGATTCTCAGATCAAGATATCAATTCCTATTCTCTCACTTCTGTTTCAATCCTGTGTCACTAACTGCCTAGGAAACATCTCAAACTTGATGCCTTATAGGCATCTCAAACTCAACATACCAAATAAAGAATCCACTCTTTCCCCCAAAACCAAACTGCCTTATAACTGTAAAGGATACAGGCATCATTTTAATCACCCAGGTTTGCAACTTCAGTGTCATTCTCAGAACCTTACTCTCATGCCAAATATCAGTTTCCATATCTTACTGTTTCTTTCTCTGTTACATAACTTAGGCATACACTACTCTCCACTCACATAGCTACAACCTTAATGCTGGTCCTCATCACCTCTCAAGTGAATAATACAATGGTTCCCTAATAGATCTCCAAATATCAAGGCTCTTATGTCTCCAATACATCTTCTACAAAGCTGCTAGGATGATTTTCCTAAAGTATATCTCTAACCATGTGACCACTGCTCTCTCCTTTCCCCAAACACCCTCAATAAATCCCAGTGATTCTGCATTATCTTTAGACTAAAACACCTCTGCTTGGCTTTTAAAGCCCTTTAAAACTTTCTCCGCTTTGTGATTTTCTAGACTTATTACACATTACTCCATTCTATGCATTCCATAGTTTATCCTTTCTGACCTTATTATTATTCCTTACATATGACAGTTATCTCACTTTTCTGAATTTATTTTTCACTGGTTGTCCCCATGCCTAGAATTTTCTTCCCTCTAACCTCTGTCTTTTGTAATTTCTAATCTCTTTATGTCAAGCATCAGCTTTAGATAGATAGATAGATAGATAGATAGATAGATAGATAGATAGATAGATAGATAGACTTAGCTAGGTACACAATTTTTCCTCCATTAGTATAAAAATTCATTGAAGGAAAGGATTATTTTGCTTTTTCTTTGTATCCCCAGCTCCTAGTACAGCGCCTGACACATAAGTTGGAGCTGAATAAACATTTTTTTTTTGTCCTTCCCAAAGGACAGGCAGCCAGGAGCTTATGTGTCTTCTGGGTTCTGCTGAGGTCTTTGATCCATAGTTGGTCCCAGATTACTCTAGAGTCAAGATATAAAGTATGCCCAGAGGAGATTTGGGCAATGATGATGATATACATCCACACATTTGTCCTCAGTTCTATATATGAGAAAGGGAGAGATGGAAAACAAGAGAGGGCTTGGAGACAAAAGCCAACTTGTTAAAAAAAAAATCTTTAAACTTTTTTGAGGTTGTCAGCAGAACATATTGTCCCATGCTGAAAATTATGTCAGGCTTTCCCCCTAGAAATCACTCCATTAAAATTTAACTCCAAACCATTTCAGATTCATCTGAAAGAAGGAGGGATAAAGGATCTTAAATCAAAGAGATTTATGTATTCCAATAAAACTGTAAGATTTAGTTTTGATAGCAATAACACCAGAGCCAACAGATTAAATGCTCTTGAAGAATGATTATCACTAAAGTCGTTATTTTTTTTTTCTTTCCCAAGATTGAATCACCATGCACGTCTTCTTTTACAGTCATACAGATTGTGGTTGTTTGTTGATAAGTGGCTGGATTGGGCGGAGAGCATAATTTACTTTTAATTTGATTTTGTCTTGTAAACCTGCCTTTCCAGAATAAGTCGTAGTTATTTATGATGGAGTATTCAGGGCACAGGCTCTAATTTTCCTTTGGGGAAGTCTTGAAAAGGAAATAGCCCAATACTGAAAATTGGAGTGCTTTCTTGTGGGTTCATCAGTAGATAGCTGATTGACCTTAAACAAATCATTTCCCTTATGATCTGGGACTCAGTTTCTTTATCTGTAATATATAAGGTAATTTTACTAGGTAAACTCTAGATCCCTTTGAGCTCTGCTTAATGTTTCTTTTTTAATGTCACTTCAGCTTTGGCATTCTATGTTCTAATATTTTATATTCATTTTTATAATGATTTCTATTAATATCATTTGACTTTATCTTTCTTGAATTCCTCCCTTATTCTTCCTTGCACCTTTTCCCAGAATTCCATCTCATTTGACAAAAAAAATCATATTTTTTAAGAAAAATAAAAGAAAAGGAAGAAGAAAAAAAGGACAAAAAATTGGTCAAAATCTACAAATACATGAGAAACCTCTGAAGAAACATGTAATATTCCACAACCATGAACCTCCCATCTATGCAAAAGAGGGGAAGCAGGTAGTGCCTTTGATGTCCTCTCATATCTCTTCTTTTGGTATATGTTTCTAACATGCTACATTCCTAAAGAAGGTCACTTCTAGCTCTAAAATTCTATGTTCTAACATTCTCTATTCTAAGGGGGTTTCAAGCTTTGATATTGTATGTTCTGAGGATTCTTCTATGTCTAAAATTTTATGAGGTGCCCAGGGCATCATGCTCATTTCATACCCAGATCCACTCCACACTCTCCAGAATTTTCAAACTTCATCACCTTTCACTCTGTCCCCTTTCCAAATTCTTTTTATGTATTTTTGTTAGAATTTAAGCTCCTTAAAGGTAATGATTGTCTTTTTTGCTCATATTTATATTTTCATCCCTTAGCATGATGTTTGGCAGATAGTAAATGCTCAATAGTTTAATCTTTCCATCTATCTACTCATCTATCTAGATAAAACCAGATGATTCAAGTCCATTACACTGTGTTTTAGAGTTCTTTGACTTCTTACTGAAGTGTTTTTTAATTGTTTGTTTTGTTCTATGCTCAAGTACCTATACAAAACAAGTGTGATAATGTAGGAACTAAGATAGAGTTTAGAGCAAACTAGAAATTAAGAGACAGAAGGAGCCTTATCTTGCCCAATTCCCTCATTTGTCAGAGCTTAAAATTAAGGAGAGGATGTAATTCCCTAAGGGTCCCATCACATTAATTCTGGAGCAAGGACTAGAACCCAGATTCCATAAGTCTGCTTTTTAGCACCTATGTTAGTACACTGAATTCTTCTTGTTGCCCAGCTTAAAGGAGGGTCTTCTTTTTCCCCCTTCTGTACTTAGCATTCATTAGAGAGTTGCAGAGCCCTAATGGATTGATCAAATGATCCAGAGGCAAGTAAAGATAAATTAGATGCTTAATTTGCACACCAAGCATTACAGACAGACTAATTACACAAAGACAGCTTGATAAAGTAACGGAAGACTCTGCACACATTTACCATCACTCCTTTCCACAAAATTATAGCTGATATATGTGCTCTGGGCTTTGAGCCTTTCAATGGAGAATTGTGCTGTGAGCACTTTATAAAACAAACCACAAAAGGCATGAGGAAGTGCATGACTTCACATATTGTTCTGTCAGATGAGCTAGAATGATGGGCCAGATTTAACAAAATGAAAGGTAACTGGGATAGATAAAAATTCCTATACTTGATTTTTTTAACCCAACTTCGTAAGTATTAGAAGGGGGAGAGATATGACTAGAGAACTAGATGTTGAAGAGTTAGGGGATTTAGTGGACTGAAAGCTCAATCCAAGTCTGATATTATATAGTATTCCAAAATATGAATATAAACTTAAACTCCATTGAGACAGAAACATTGTGCAGTGCAAGTTCGATGGAAGTCTTCTCCCTTAATCATACCACATCTGAAGTGAATACTGTGTTTTGTCAAGTATATTATCAAGATTAAGTATGTGTAGAACAAGGCAAAAATAGATAAGGGGAATGGAGACCATTTTATCTGAATAATAATTGAAAGAAATATATATTATTTAGCCCAAATAAGACTAGCAATGTGTCTATGTGTCTTAGGAAGTGGTAAAAGAGTTCAATATGCTAATTATCTTCAAGTGTTTGAAAAAAATATATGGAATAGGGATTTGACTTATTTTGTTTGTCACCAAAAGGAAAAACTAGGACAATGGATGGAATTTGCAGAGAAGTAGCTAGGTAAAGTTCAGCTTATCTCAAGGAAACACTTCTCAACAATTAAAATGTCTAAATGGGGAATGGGCTACCTTGATGAGCAATAGGTTTGTTCATACCAGAGCTTTTCAAGTAGATGATTGAAGTCTTTTCAGAATGTTGCCCAAGGATTCCTGTTTGGTAACTAGGAAGGTCAGCTGACTTCTGATGTCTTATGGTTCTGAAAATTTGTTGACCAACATTTCCAAGGTTTGAGCTTGTAGGACTAACTTTCTTGGAGCAATTAATTTCATCCTGGGTAGATACCAACAGTGGCACATAAAAAATGGTTGAATGAGGCAATTATTTACTTTTTCTTCCATTTTCTCACTTCATTTCAACAGCCACTTAAAATTTATAGAGCCTTTTCATAAGAGATGGAAAATGGGGTATAAAGGTACATCAGATCACTTTCATTAAATGAACAAAACACTGTACTAAGCATTGTGGGGGATATAAAAAAATGGCATAGAAATTCAAAAATAAAAAAAAAATTCCTTTTAAGAACTTGCCATACGTTGAGAAGACCTAATATGAATAAGAAAATAAAAATTGTATAAATTGTAACGTGATAATTGTGTAAGAAGAGCACAATAAGACCAGGTGAGGGAAACATCACTTCTGGATGTGGCTAACAGGAAAAGTCTCACAGAGAAATAAGGACTGAAGCAAAGCGTTGACGATACACATGGAAGGAGGAACTCTACATGTAAGGAATACCTTGAGGAAATGACCAAAAATCAGAAAAGCACAGGATTTATATGTATGTGGTGAGTAGTACAATTAGTCTGCAGGACAAAGTGGTAAAAGTTAAGATTAGAAAGGTAGATTAAAGCTAGATAATGAAGGGCCTCAAATGCCGGGACAGTGAGTTTGAACTTAATTTTCTAGTCAATGGTGGATCAAATAAACATTTTTGAGTAGGGAAAAATAGAGCTCCATTTGAGGAAGATTATTCCAGTAGATAAATGTAGGCTGAGTTAAGGGTGGGGAAAAAGATTATAGAAAGTGAGATTAGTTCTAAGATTATTTTATAAGGCTAGAGAAATAATTTTCAGTTTGTTTCCTGTTTGTTTTTTGTTTTGTCATTACACTTATGAACTTGAGTGTTTCTTAGGAATCCAGAAATAGTTTTTGAAAGACCTCATCTCACTTGAGATTTTTCAAAGAGAAGACTTTATGTTTCCTCTTTATTAGCCCATTTAGTTCTAAGAGCTAAGGATATGCACTCTGCCATCCCTACACTTCCATTCTATGAGGGAAAAATTGCTTTCTACTCATCTTCATGTTGCAAACCAGTATTCCTTACTCCTCCCAGACCTTCAGTTTAGTCATCTGTAAAATGAGATGTAGGTGATGCTTTGTCACCCATGGTGACACTGAAAACTTTAAGGTTAAAGGGAGCTATAATTTGTATAAATCATTGTGATTTATAAAGCTCTTACCTTATACTCTTTCACTAAACCTTTCAGATAGGTGTTATCATTATGCCCATTAAAAAATAAAAAGAACTGAAGGTCAGAGGCATTATTTGACTTGTCCATTATTTGACACAGCTTTCAAAGTAGGATCAGAACTTGGGTTTCTTGACTTCAAATACAGTGACCTTCAAGTGTAAATGGCCTTGAATATTATTTGAAACACTATCTAATTTGCATTGTTATTAGGAGTTTCCTTACCAAAGAATTTCATCAACCAATTAAGTCATAGGTCTGTCCTTGTATTCCTCCATAGTTCCCCCCTTTAAAAAATAGTGCAGCATATATAGGCCATAGCTGAAATCAAATCATTCTTCTAAAAGTCTGACAAAATAAAGTTAGCCATCAATTTGGTCATATTACATTTGAATTTGTCCTCATGTGTTTATTTTTATGTCTGTTTGCTTATTTTGGTTGGTGTAAGTATTTCATCAATGTGGGAAATTTCCCGTGTAGAAATTCCCTCAAAAAAATCACATCAACCACCCTTTGGTAACTTATAGTCTTAGGTATTTGCTTGTGTCTACTGAGTCATTGTCACTTATCATCCACAGATAAAGAATCAGAATGTCTCCGATTTACATTTTAAATCCATGTCTTCCTGATTCCAACATTGACTTCTATTGACTACACCATGTCAATGCTCACACATGGAATACTGTGTACATTTTTGTTTCTCATATTTTTAATAGGAACATTAAGGAAATGGAGCAAGACTAGAAGAGGGTGGATGGGATGGGGAGGGGCATTGATACCATGGCAAGCAATGGCTGGATTTAGGGTTTATGTTGTTTAGCTCAGAAAAGAGGATATTGAAAGGGAGTTACTAACTTTGTTTTCAATATTCGAAGGATTGTCATATGGAAGGGAGTTTAGACTTACTCTCTCTGGTTCCAGAGGATGTAACTAGGATGAATGTAATAGAAGTAGAGTGGGCATTACACAGAGGTATTATACATTTCAACAGAATAACTTCATAAAAAGGAAAACTATCCAGATCTAGAATAAGTGATGTTATCTAGGTGATTATGTTTATCCATTCCTTATGACAAGATGTATTCAAGCTGAGGCTGGATAACTACTCATTATTATCATTTCAGAGGGCTTCAGTAGCTTGGATAATGGTCTTTTAATATGAATTCTGAGACAACATAGTATACTAGAAGGAAACCTATCAAAGGCTATTTGAATAAGACTCTTCTCATTGGTGAAGATTAATTACTAAGTGCTGCAAGACTATGTGAATGACAGAGTTGGTTAGAGACAGAAGAAAGATATTGTCTTCTGGCAGGTTATAATTACATTCAGAAAACCTGGGTTCAAATCCCTGTTCTGTCATGTCTGTGAGCAAGTCAGTGCTTTGAGTTTCAGTGTCATCTTCTGTTAATTGTGAAGTTTGGAGGAAAGGGTCTCTAAGGTTTCCTCTAACTTTAACACATAAAGAAACATTAGAATTCTAAGATTCTATTATTCTGTAACATTTTCATTTGACTAGCTATATTCCTACACACATTAATGTATACATACATGTAACCTCTTCAGGTTGGGGATAGTACTTATGTAAGTACCTTTATAACATTACAAAAGCAATTATATTTTTAATAGTTACTTTGATGATGATGATGATCTGAGTATGCATATTTCAATTCACAATAAGATAATAAATGTTTATTATATTTTCTACAAGGTGTAGAACTACAAGTCCAGAAAACAAAACAACAAAAAAGGTAATTGATATCATACCTCATGTATATTTAAATTGTGTACATTATGCAGGTGTCACAGGTGATATGTATTTCCCTTGATTGTACTTGGTCACTGCAATAATGATTTCAGGGTTTCCAGCTAGTGTAGTATATGAGTTTGGTATTTATCTTTAAATGGATCTGATTAAATCAGTATCTCCTGTTGATTCAGTTTAAGATATGTTTGAACAAATAACTGGTATCTAAATCTGTGTAACACAATTGAGCTTTCCAGACTCAGAAGAGCTTTTTTTCCCCCTTCCTAGAACTCCTATTAAAATAATGTCTGCCATTTCTTTGAAAGACCATTCCCCAGATGTCAACCCAGCTGTGTAGAGCTTACATAGCACCACATAGTGTCTTGCAGGAGGACTGTGACACATTGCTTTTCCTTAGGCATTATTTCTTCCCTCAGGGAAAAAAAAAATGTGTTCTATTTATCATCTCCTTTTTCCCTTCCTTTGAGCCTTCGTCTTTCTTAATTAAAGTTCCATTAATTATACCTTAGGCAAATCTTATTTTTTTTTGTTTTTGACAAGCAAATCTTCTATGTCTCCCCCATTCATTTGTATATGTAGACATGTTTGTTGAATTGGATAATAATTTAAATTGAAGTCTTTAGGAAAAGAGAGGGAGAGGGAAGGTTATTACTAAGGTCAAATAAGATATAATTCATGTCTTCCAGAAACTAACAGTCTTATGGAAGGGGGATACAAAATATGCATGAATAGCTTCAGCAGAGTTGAGATTAATGTGAATTTAAATAATGCAAAATTTGATTTAGTATGAATTCTAGTATGATACCAGGTCAAAATTAATATGAGCTAAAATTCAGTCAATGTGACATGTGCAAGTTAGTCTGAGGTTTTCACATGCCTTTATTTTTTCAGTCAGCACTTATTTACACAATAATAAGTTATATATTTTTATGAATTCTCAACAAAATAAACAAAAGAAATACTTCAGATAGAAATAGTGCCAGCAAAATAATAATAGTAATAATAATAATATGATGATGATAAAGAGAAAGAAGGAGAAGAAGAAGAAGAAGAAGAAGAAGAAGAAGAAGAAGAAGAAGAAG
>NW_020954642.1:13737459-13742043 GCF_900497805.2 Vombatus ursinus
AGAAGAAGAAGAAGAAGAAGAAGAAGAAGAAGAAGAAGAAGAAGAAGAAGGAGGAGGAGGAGGAGGAGGAGGAGGACCAACAGCTTGGTATTACATTAGAACTAAGGTCTGATACAATTGATCAGTGTAAATATGGTCTTAGTAACTCAAAAATGGGGTGAAATGTCAGAATGCCTGAACTTACACTATCAAATATTATAAAATATGCAAATGAATTAAAGGAAAAAGGAAATATTGTACCAGCTTTTTGTGGTTTGCAGCAAGGAATAGAAGTATTACTTTGATAAAAATGAAGGGCTGTATAAATTTTAGATTGCTATCAAAAAATTTTTTTGTAGTAGAGCAGTCATTCAGACAAAGGCTTCAAGTTTATTAAAGGCAGTGTAAGAAAACAGAAATGAAGTAGTCAGTGAAGAAACTTTTGCTGCAAGTGTTAGTTGGTTTGATCACTTTAACACCAGAGTTCAGAGGCATAATGTTAAAAAATAAATGATGAGGTAACCAGAACAAATGACGATACTGCAGTTAAGTACTTTGATATTTTGAAGAAAATAATTGAAGGTGGATTGATTGCTCAATAACATTTTAATGTGAATGAAACAAATGCTCAGGAAGAGGATTTGCCTCCCCAAAATTGTATTTCTAAAATGAAAGAAAAAAATCTTGACATTGATATAAATTGTAGAAGTTTTAGCTTAGAGAGAATGTAAAAAAAAAGATTTTAAATGAAAACTAATGTTTCTTTATTGTTCAAAAACCTTTATCCTCTGAGAAGCTAAAACCATAGATATCTACCAGTTCCTTAGTGGTCAAATAAGAAAGATCAGATGACTAAAGCTGTTTTCAGAGACTGATTTTCAAGTAAATTTATCCCAGGAATTGGAAAATATTGTAAGGACAACAATATCACATTTAAAGCATTACTAATATTAGATAATATCCCAACTATGTTTGATTCATTGTGTAAGAATATGAGTATGTAAATTCTCAAAGATAGGGTGCTCTCTGCACCTACTAGTGTACACTTGTTTTAAAGAAAGAGAAGACAATTCAGACTAGGCTGCTAAAACATTTTAAATAACAATGCTGTTTCCATCATATCATCAATGCATCCTTAGCATTACATATCATATTCATTTTTTTATATTTCTAATTTTGCTTTATCTAATGAATCTATTACTTTGTAATAAACTTGAATTACAAATGCTCTTTCTTATCCTTTGCTGTTATATTACATTAATGAACAGATTAAAAACATTTTAAAAATTCATTGCATATTTCCATTGGACTGGAATAAATTATTACATTTTACATATAATTATAATTTTAATAGTGCAAATTTTAATACTATATAATTTTAATGGTATAAATTTGAATAATGTGACTACTCCACAGGATTCATTAGTCACACTAATCGAGACCTAGTTGTATGTAACATATATTATTTCAAAATAATAGATTGCATTTTTATAGTGATGTGAGGTTTATAAAGTACTTTCCTCACAATGACTCTGTGGGTGTAGTGAGCTCAGGTACATGATCCCCATTTTATAGAAGAGATAATTAGACATTCTATAAATAATAATGAGAATGATGATGATGATGATAATGATGATGATCTCCTTATCAGGGGCATACAAAGTGCTATGTGAGAATTGGAAAGGGAAAGATCATTTCTGATTATGAAAATTAGGGAAACCTTCATGAATCCCAGAGCTGGAAGATACCTAAGAAATTATCTGTCCTAATTCATTCTTCAACAGGGATGCTTTCTACAATATCAATGATAAGTGATGATCAGTTTAGGAAGTGCCATTTGAAGTGAATCTTGAATAAACTGTAGGATTTCACCAGAAGGTGATGGTATGAATCCCAGGCCTAGTGTAGACCCATGACATGTATAGATGAGAAGGAATGGTTCATGATTTTTTTTTTGAAGCATAACTGGAATAGCAAGACAGATTATAGAGCTCCTTAAATGACAATCCAAGGAGTTTGACTTTATTTTGTTTTCAATATAGTCTCTGAATGTTTTTAAATAGAGGAGTGACATGACCAGAGGAAGATTATTCTGCAGCTGCATGAAACAGAATATGAAAGGATGAATATGTGAAAATGGCACAGTAGAAAGAATGTTGTCTTTGGAGTGAAATCCCATTTCTGACCTTTACTGCATTGTGACCTGGATCAAGAAATTTAACCTCCCTGGGCCTTACTTTCCTCATTTGTAAACTGAGGAGGGTGGGGTGGAATTAGATGGCTTCTAGAACTATATTTCCCTGAGATCATTCTCATAGGTCAAGGAGGTAGAAAATAGGGTCTATATTATGGTTGTATATACAGAAATAGGTAACAAGCAACGGATGTGACTAATATTGCAGATGTCAATAGTATCTTACCATCTTTCTCTTTTCTTTCCTACTTTCTCTCTCTTCATTCATTTGTAAACCAGAAGAAATAGCCCTAATGCACTCTGAAAATAGTAACAGTAGTACTAGTAATACATCAGTAATCACGATAAGATAAACCATAAGATTTCAAGTGAAATAAGACATAATATAAAGTCCCAATGTCAGTGTCATCAGACTTCAAAACTTTGAAAATTGCCCCTTTCAATAGCTCTATCACTGTCTGAATTAACCTCTTCCTCCTAAACAGTGGCCCTGTCTACTTTCTGATATGATGTAGAAGAGATTCTTCTTCAGCTATGGCTAGGACTAGATGGGCTCTGAGATATCCTTCACCTCTCCTATGAAGACTAACCCAAGGACCCCCTCTAAAATATTAATGATGAAAGATTATCAATTCAGATTATCAATTACAGAGTCAAGTGACTTACCCAGGGTCACATAGCTAGAAAGTGTCTGAAGCCAGATTTGAACTCAGGAAGATAAGTCTTCCTGACTCCGTCCTCTGTACCACCTAGCTGCCAATGTAATTGTACTTGCCATAATATTTGGATTCAAGGTCGAGCCGTCCTATTTACCAGCATTATGATTTTGGACAAGTCTCTCCACCTCTCTGGACTTCAGTTTCCTTATCTATAAAAGGAAAACAGCACTATCTGCCTTATAGGATTACTATTATAGGATACCATACTAGATAATTTATTTATGAAGAATTACACAAATAGAAAGTAACATTTTTAGCCAACTTTCCACATAACTGTTGTGTACTTCCAAATTATTGCTATTTGGGTTTGTAAATTGTAAAGTGTTATATAGGTATATTGTTATTACATGGATGATCACCAATCTGCCTCTTCCTTCAGGACAGTGATTATTTCTAGTAAAACTATTTTAGAGGAAATCTGAAGAATAGGGAATAATGGCCAAAGTGCTGAACTTGAAGCTAGACAGATTTCATTTCAAATCCTGCCTTCAATACTTATAAGCTATGTGACTCTGGGTAAATAATGTCACTTAAAATTTCAGAGCCACAGATTTCTCACCTATAAAATGGGAATAATATTACCTGTAGTGTTCTAGTTCCAAGTATCTAGTATCTACTAACTAATAACTAGTATCTAGTTCAAAGAATTGCTTTGGGGCTCAAAGGAAAGAAAGAATATGAAATACTTAAGTGCTATATAAGATAAATGTTAGATATCACTATTATTACCAATGCTGCTGCTGATCCTATTACTGCTACTGCTACTGCTGCTGCTACTACTATTGGAATAATAATAACAATATTATTATTATTATTATTATTATTATTATTATTATTTTGACTATTAATACTACTATTATAAGTATTACTACTACTACCACTATTTCACTTTGAGATTTTTATTAGGGTTACAGTATAAAATTCATGTAGACAAGCTAAGCATTTAAAATCACTTTTTTTTATTTTCCCAGGATGTCTAGAGAAGTAATATTGAAAACAGTGAAAAATTCCATCTGCATTGACTGGTGATTTTCCAACAACAGAAACATAAATATGAATTTTATTTGAATCCAAAAGGAATTTTGTTTTTTCCCCAACGGACAGAATATCAAATCTTGTTATTAATTTTCAAATGCTTAGAACTCAGAGTATTGATCATTTTATAATGAATCCCTTACATTTACACAGTGTTCAATAGTTTACAAAGAACTCTCAGGTATATTACTTTATTCCAATAAACATACAACTGTTATGTAAATACAATGTACAAATGTAAAATTCCCATTTTACAGATGAGGAAATTGGGACTCAGAGAGACAAAGTGATTTGCCCAGGGTTGTATAGATCATAGAGGGCAGAAGCAAGATTTGAATATAGTTCTTCCTGACTTCTTTTTCTAAACACTTTCCACTATACTTAGCTATCTCCATTTCTCTAATGCTCTCTCCTTAGTTCATCCTTAGTCACCTTCCAAATGTATCCCAGCATACTGACAGACTAAAAATCTTCCTTACAGATGACCAATCAAAAGTCTGGAAAAGAAGGCTTCAACGCCTAAGGTTGGAAGATCTAATGCCTGTTAACCAGAAAACAAATAAACTAATCCATCCATCTATCTATCTATCCATCTATCTATCTATCTATCTATCTATCTATCTATCTATCTATCTATCTATCTATCTATCTATCTAT
>NW_020954642.1:13742053-13761786 GCF_900497805.2 Vombatus ursinus
TATCTATCTATCTATCTATCTATCTATCTATCTATCTATCTATCTATTTATCTATCTGTCTATCTGTCTATATCTATATATGTATATCTATCTATATATGTATGTATGTATGTATGTATGTATGTATATATCAAGTCCATGACATGCATCACAACTGGATTTATTACAAGAGAAATGAAAATGAGTGTGGAACTCCTATAGAGGTTCAAGGTATTCAAGTACAGGGAAGAGGGGAAGTCATTGGAGAGGGGAAAAGGACTAATCCCCTCCCTGAAGGGGAAAAGAAAGGCTATGGCAAAAACAGCATTTTTTCCCTAGGGAACTGTTAAACCTCAAACAGTTTGTCAATCTCATGCAGACTGGGTTGTTCGGTCTTTGTAATTGGTTCAACTCCCAAGGGAGTCCAGCTAGGGGTACAAACAAAAAATTATGTCAGTGGAGGGGTGGAGGGGCTTTGTTCTTGACACATTCAAGGCCTCCTATAAACTCCAGTCCCATGTTCCTGGAAAATATAGCAACTTAAGAAGAAAAGTTCAAGGGGTCCCATAACATGCCCCAAATTGTTTTTTGTTTTTTGTTTTTTTGTTTTTCTGATACAGAAATGGAACTTGTGATTATTTAAATGTAGAGTTTTGTTACTGTTGTTGTCATTCAGTCATTCAATTATGTTGGACTCTTCTTGACGTTATCTGGGGTTTTCTTAGCAAAGACACTGCCCGAGGATTTTCCTTCCCCATGCCCTCCACTAGCATGAATCAGCACCAGTTACCAGGCTTAGTATTCTTGCTACCTACCTATAATTCCTGGTCCTGGGAAAACTAGCTAAGAAACCTATCAACACCACCAAATTTCTGGAAGGGCTCCCTAATTCTACCCAAGTCATTGGAAAATCTGATCAATTTCCCTTACCTTCCCCAACTTTCCTTCATATTGTTTGCCATTTCCTTCTCCAGCTCATTTTACAGATAAGGAAACAATATAGAGCACCAGCTCTTAAAGTGTGGTCGAGGGTCCTCTAGGAACCCCCTACATACTTTCAGGGAGTCAATGAGGTCTAATGACTTTTGTAATAATACTATTTTTTTTTATTTTGAATCAAGTGAATATTGATAAATGCATCCCACATAATCAAAAGTTCTTTGTGGGGTCTTCAACTTTTAAGAGTATAAATAAGACTAAAAGAGTTTGAGAACCACTGATGTATAGAAATCTATAAGACATTATTTCCCTTTACTGCTCTAGATAGAAAATCATTCTCTAATTTATACGGGGCATCTGAAAAAGTTTTTTTGAAGTCCTGAGAGGTTGTTACTTTCCCAGGTTTATACATAGTAAGCTTATTCTGATACTTGAAATCAGGTGTTCCTTGCTCTAGACCAGTTCTCTAGATCCTGTGATACAAAGTGGCATAAGAATGTATAACCATCCTGCTGTGGAAATCCTTCCTAAATCCTATTTATTCTACCTGTAAACAGCTAGGTGGTGCAGTAAATAGAGCATTGAGCCTAGAGTCAGGACTGAGTTCAAATATTCTCTCAGACATTTACTATCTGTATGACCCTGGGCAACTCACTTAACTACTGATTGCCTCAGTTTCCTCTTCTGTAAAATGCAGAAAATAATAGTACCTACCTCCCAGTGTTGTTGTGAGGATCAAATAAGATAATAATGTTAAAGTACTTTGCACAGTGCCTTCCACATAGTAAACACTAAAAACATGTAAGCTATTATCATTATGATTTCTATATCATTCAATCAAGTATTTATTGTGTGCCTAGTCTGTGCCAAACATTATGCTAGGTTCTAGAAGGTAAATACAAAGAAAGTGCAATCTATGAATTGGTACATATATGCATATATATGCATATGTGTATATACATGTATCTACATTTAATCCAGCTATTATTTAAGGCTCTTCTAAGTGTAAATCACTGTATTAAACACTGAGGTGCTTACTCAAATGTATATCTATGGCCCTTCTTTTTAATTTTTTATGATTCCAGTATCTTCCCCATTCTCCTAAATGAAGAAGCTCTGTAATAATTCAAATCCGCTGAGTCAACCCAACAGTTACCATCCAAAATTTCTTTCCTGCCAAGGGAAGTCTGAATACTGATTAACACAATTCCCCAGAATTTTCCCTTCCCATGTCCTACACTAACATGAATCAACAGCAGTTACTAGACACAGTCTCCTTGCTACCTACTTCTAATTTCTGGTCCTGTGAGACCCACTTAAGAAACCTGTTAACACCACCAGATTTTCCTGGGAGTGTTCCCCAATTCTACCTACCTCACTAGGAGAGCTGACCTGTTTTCACCATCCTAACAAACTTTCCTTCACATTGTTTGTCCCATCAACAAAACTGGCTTGCTTTGCTGCATTCTTTTTTTTAAATTTTTTTTATTAATTTATTTTGATTTATCAATAATCACTTCCATATGCTTTTGAGTTTAAAATTTTTCTCCCCCTTCTTCCCCACCACCCTCCCCAAGATGGTGCACAATCTGATATAGGCTATACATTTACATTCATATTAAACATATTTTCACATTAGTGATGTTGTAAGTAGAAATTAAAACCAATAGGAGGAATCATCAGAAAGAGGAAACAAAACTCAGCAGAAGAGAAAAAAAATAACAATTCGGCTTCCATAGTTTTTTATTTGGGTGTGGATAGCATTTTCCATCACAAGGCCTCTGGAGATGTCTTAGATTCTTGTATTGCCAGGAAGGGTTAAGTTTATCAATATTAGTCTTCACACAGCATGGCTGTTATTGTGTGCAATGTTCTCTTGGTTCTGCTCACTTCACTCAGCATCAAACCATACAAGTCTTTCTAGGTTTTTCTGAAGTCAGCCTGTTCATCATTTCTTATAGCACAATAGTGTTCCATCACATTCATATACCACAACTTGCTCAGCCATTCCCCAATTGATGGGCATCCTCTCAATTTCCAATTCTTTGTCACCACAAAAAGAGCTGCTATGAATATTTTTGTGCATGGAGGTCCTTTTCCCATTTGTATGATCTCTTTGGGAAATAGCCCTAGAAGTGCTATTGCTGGGTCAAAGGGTATGCACATTTTTATAGCCCTTTGAGCATAGTTCCAAATTGCTCTCCAAAATGGTTGGATCATTTCACAACTCCACCAACAATGCTTTGCTGCATTCTTGTAAGCTCAATGATTCTTTCTGCTGAACTGTTGGTATTTCAAAACTTCCTAAGTTTGTATTACAATACAATCACATCCCTTTTGTGACACTTACTATGTGTCATCGTTGAATAATATAGGTGTTTGCTGTCCATTAACAAGTCTTATCTGGTGATATCTGCTTACCCTGTGGAAGTGATTCTGGGCTCCGGAAGGCATTGGCTAGAGGAATGCATTTCTACTAGGTCCTATGAAGCTGGAAAGATTTAGCATACTATATCGGTGATAGATGGCATGGCTAGCAGTTACATAACACTTAATAATCTTGGAGCCACCAGTGAGAGTTGGGTGAAGGTGGACACCAAAGCTGAATGAACACCCCTGCAAAGGGCTCAGCAAGCCCTCACACCAGAGATAATGGAGCTCCCTGAACACAGGAATAGACAACACTTTCCTAATCACTGTAGCTATGAATCATTTCTCCCTAATCTGTTCTCTAGTACTTTATGTTCCTTTCATACACTTATTCCAATGTGCATTAGAATTTATAAATGTGTGACTCTGGAAGAGAGAAGTGAGGCTGATGACTTTAAAAAACTCTGCTTCCCTTTAAGCCGATTCCTTGACAGGCAAGTCAAGACTTCACCTCTTGATGTTGTTGGTCCCCTTTGAAAACAAAAGAGGAAAAATAACAGCAATAATCTAATTGCAGATAAGATCCTTTCCCACAGCTTGTCCATTAGATGAGGATTTTTTTTTACCTTATCAAATCACACAAATGATGTTTTAGAGAGTTTCTGATCTTCTTTTTGGGGGAAGGGAGGATCACTCTAATGAAAATTGATCCTTAAAGTGAGACATAAGTTCAGGCCAGGTCCACGGGGAGCTCACTATCTAAAGGGAGAGATGGTGGAGAGAGAAGGGGTAGGGATGAGTCTAATTCATCACTGAATTTCATCAGAGTCTAGGACTTCAGAAGTATACATATATATATATATATATATATATATATAGAATGTCACAAGTGAGAGGAGTTATAGCAAAAAGTTTTAAGATTAGCAAACAAGTATGCATATGATGGGAGAGACAATGCTTTTAAAATGCATTGCATATAGGCAAAGAGACACTATTTCTGTGACAGGGTGGGGGGAGAGAAGCTGTGTTGAAATATGAATGCACTTACCAAGGAGTAAATGTGGATTAACTCCCACAGAACTAAAGGTCATGTGGGAGAGAGAGCAACTGAATTAATTACAAAGCATCTTGCTAAGTACTTTACAAGAGTTGGAGAAAAAAAAGACAGGGAGAATTATCACCATATCATCAGTTAACTGTGCCCAAGTCTCCATCGGCAAGCAGGTCATGTCATTTGGCCAAAAGGAAGAGAATAAAGAGTTTGGAGTGGGAAAGTAAAAGGAAGAATGTAGAGGCCAAAATGGTAAAATTACTAGTTGTGTTTCTGGGTCCAATAGATATTCATTGTCATATTCCCTTTCTCATTGAATCTCATAAATCTAAACAGATATTTATGGACAATTGTTTATTATGTTAGATTGGGGATAACTTAGGTATATGGGTCCCTTCTACTTCTCAGATTCAGTGATTCATTCATCATATACCAGTTTGTCTTATAGTAATTAGCATCTTGATCTTAACTACTTAGTCCCCAAGGGCAAGGGTTCTGCTTTGTCAATTCTTGTACTTCTTAGTCTTGTAGTATACTATTCTTAGAAGGCAAGCTGCTTAAGTCTGGAGATCATTTCACTTTTGTCTTTGTGTCCCCAGGCACTCACACAGTTATTGGTGCACTATAAATACTTAATACATGATCCTTGATCAATGAAAATATTTGGTACTTAATAAAATTTTGCAGATGGATAATTGTATTGATGTGTATTCAATTCAACAAACATCCAGAACCTACTATGTACAAGGTTCAATGTTAAATTCTGGAAAGAAAGAAGGAAGGAAATAAAAGAGGGAGAAAAGGTGGGAGGAGAGGAAGGAAGGGAGGAAGGGGATAGAAAGAAGGAAGAATGAAAGTAAGAAAAATAGAGCTAAGGAAAGAAAGAGAGAGAAAGCAAGGGAAGAGAAAGAAGAAAAAGACCCTGCTTTCCAATGATGATCTCATAAACTTCTTTGGGGGAAAGAAAACAGTTTTGCTAGGAAGGGGGCCCTAACCAGAACCTCACAGGAAGCTGAGCATTCCAAGAATCAGAGATGAAGAGAAATTATATTCCAGACATGCTGGATTGACAGTGAAAATGAAGAGGATGGAAATGGAATGTAGAGTTACAGAAATGAGTGTGGTCCAATTTGCCTTATATGTAGAATAAGTGAAACAGAGTAATATAAAAGAAGGCTAGAGCCTACCAAAAGAGAATATATAAAAGGGTAGGCTAGACCCAGTTAATACAGTTTTAAAAGGAATGCTGACAAAAATTACATTTTATCTTGGAAGCAACAGGGAAGTCATTGAAGATTTTTGAACAGGGCAATTACAGTTACACCTATGCTTTAGGAAACATGTTTTAGCGACAGGTGGAGGATGCATCATAGAGAAGAGAGACTGAAAGTAGGAAGACAAATTAGAGAGTATCGTAATAGTCCAAGTATAAGTTGATGAAAGCATGAACTACTGCAGTGGTAGGTGAGGAGGAAGGATAGAAAGCCAACCTGGTAAATGTTATGCAGGTAAAATCAAAAGACAGAGAATAGAGAATACAGAATATCAACAGAGTCATTCTGCAGAGAAGTTACATAGAACAGAAAATGAGGAAAATCTAAGTGGTTTTTTTTTGTTTTTTTTGTTTTTGTTGTTTTTGTTTTTGTTTTTGTTTTAGCAGTTAAGACTTGTTCGGTAACCTTAAAAGGAGTAGTTTCAGTGGAAGATTTGAAAGCCAGATTGCAAGAGATTGAGAAGGAAGGGAGAAAGAAGGAATTAGAGCCAAAGTGTATATTATACTTTCCTAGAAGTATTGCTAGGAAAAGTGAGGGATATAGGCAATTGGATTGAAATAACAATAGGATAACAATAAGAAAAATCAAGGAAGTAGAAAATTTATAGGTAATAGTGAGATCAAAAGTATATCCCTATGTGACCAAAGTAAAATAAAAACTTGGGTGCATGAGAATTGATGAAAGTGATCAATGGGGAGGAATAATGAATTTAGGGAGTCTCCAAGTGTGAGGAAAAGATTTGGGATAGATAGGTAGACTGTGAACCAGGAATTAAACTCCATAAGAATGGATATGAGTGATCTGGATGCTAGTAGATAATCAGTTACTACAATAAGAACTGGCATTGGTCATGTGGACGAGTGGAATAAATCTCAGAGAACAGGTTGATTGGCAATCACATTAGAGGGAAGGCTGGGAAGTTTCATTGACAAGCAGGGGATCTGATCGGTGATTGCTCTGATCCAGTGCATACACAGTGCTAGAAAGAATGGTCAGGTATACAGAGGAAGCAAGACTTTCCTGAGTGAATGAATGGGAGAATAGTGGATCAGTAAATAAGGGGATCTGACAGAGACCCAGGACACAAGCTAATTGCAATATTACTTACAATGCAAGTAGCTATTTAATAAGGGACAATAAGATAAGTGCTCAAATACAGATAGACTGTTATGATTAATTTGAGATGGGATTGTGAAAATGGGACAGATGCCAATTCAGAGGCTTCATAGAAGAAGCAGTCTCTGATTTAGGACTGCAAGGAGGAAGGGGATTCAAAAGTCTGAGATGAGCTGCCCTCTTCAAGCATAGGATACTACCCTGTTTAAAGAAAGGAACAAAACAAAACAAACAAACAAAAAACTAGACACAGGATGAATAGGGAAAAAAACACAGACTGATCTAGAAGTTTGGATGATGAATTATTCACATTGGATAAATGTTACTCATTGCTATCAAGTTTTTCAAATGTGCATTTCATTCATGAGTTTGTCTATATATAAGTTGTAGCCAATACACAGAAAATTGGCCTATATGCAAATAGGCATACTTACCTATATATGTGGCTAATCAATACTCAAAATAGACACATTTTAAGGGCTTTCAAGAGCAAAGAAATTGGGTTAGGAACAAAACCCAGGTATCAACTAGCTCTGCAGTCTTTCTGAATCAAAGCTAAGCCCTTGAAACCTGAAATGTCTCAGAAGTATCTGCTAATGGTTTCATTGCTCCTTTTAAAGTGTTTATTAAAGTGTTTATCCCAAGTGTGGATAGCTTCACATTTGCATCATTAATAGCTCTTTTTCAAAGTGTGTTGACATTTCAGTTGGTTTCTAAATGGTCCTTAATCTCTCTGCTTTTAGATAAGGGAAATCAACCTCTCTCAGGGTAGACCTGTGTAAATGATTACCCAGACAGGAAAGGGATTTGGCTTCTAGGACTAGAATGAACTTTCTGCAAAAATGCTATGTTCTAGGAATAAAGAATCATGGAATGTTTGAACTGAAAAGTTTGTAAAATGTGCTATAGAGTGCCAAGAAATAAGAGAAACCTGAAAGATTATCTGGTCCACAGGTTGTTAACCCTTGCATGTGTTCATGCATGCATGTGTGTGTGATGGTCTCTGGACCCATTCTTAAAATCATGTTTTTAAATGCATAAAATAACATAGCAAATGATCCCAATGGAAATGCAGTTATCTATCTATCTATCTATCTATCTATCTATCTATCTATCTATCTCTCTGTCTGTCTGTCTATCTATCTATATATTTGTTTAATTATTTATTTGTTCTTTTCTTTGTTTACTAATTACAGACTGTAGGAGAAGAAGTCTTGCTATGGTTGAACCTATTTAATTAATGGAGGAAAGTAAAGCTCATAAAGGAATGACTTTTTCCAGGTGATGATGAGACAGTGGGGGCTTAAAGCAAAGGGGGCTCTTGAACCCCTCCCTCTGAACTCCCAGTCTAGAATTCTTTCTGCTCCATGCCATGGCCTTTCTCTCAGACCTTACTTTTCTCTCACTGTCCTTAGCTTCATTATCTCTCACCCTGGATTCAACCCAGGAAAATTGCATTATTAGTAATCTGGCCCTAATCTTATATTGACCCAAGTTAGGGGGGGAAGGGGCAGTAGTTAGGGGAGGGCAAGAAACACCCAAATTTCAGGGATATGCTGGTACTAGGTCAAAATTGCTCAAGAGAGCCCAATGTTAAATTGTCAGTGTGAGTATGACCTTGAGTACATCACTTTTCCTTTCCAATCAGTATATTTATAGATTAGTCCTGGAAGGGAAATTAAAGATCACTTTGTCCAACTCTCTCATTTTATTTTATTTGTTTATTTATTTATTGTGAGACAATTGGGCTTAAGTGACTTACCCAGGGTCACACAGCTAGTGAGTGTTATGTGTCTGCGGCCAGATTTGAACTCAGGTCCTCTTGATTAGAGGGACAGTGCTCTATACACTGCACCACCTGGCTGCCCTTCAACTCTCTCATTTTAGATAAGAGAAAGATAACTCACCACTTCCTAGAGATGAGTCCTCAGTTTTAAAGAGAAATAAAAGCATTGTAACCACTGACATACATTGTTTCTGGGAAGATGAAATGAACTAATATGTTGAAAATGCTTTAGGTACCATATCACAATTTATAGTTTAGAAAGTTTATAAAGATTCACTGTGGTTGGGCTGAAAGAGCTCTCATGCTAATTTCTGAGGTCCATTCAATCTCAAAAAAAGTTTCAAGTTCTTGCTTGAGCAACAATTTTAGCTCAGATAATTTGCAAAGCAGAGATCAATGGGAAGACCCTAGACAAAATCTTGTCTAATCCTGTGATTTTACAGATGAGGAAACTGAAGCCCATTTAATTGATTCATCCAAAGCCATACCAAAGTGCACAGGTCTTCTACTTACAAATCCAACAAACTTTTCATATGCATATACATACATACATACATACATACATACATATATATGCATATATAGTAGACTAAAACATCTTGAAGTTAATAAATGATCAGTTTTACCACTTCAAGTCATCAATGGTTCTAATTTTTTTTTAAGATGTTATTTGGTAAATCAAGAGGTATGCACACAGGAGAGTTCTTCCTGAATACTGACATTATAATTTTACAACATATTTTTGTTTTGGATGGGGAACTTCAATATGAGGAAATCACCACCACGGCTGATAAACACCTTCTCTATAATTTAGAGTCTTAGAGCATTTTCTGTAGAAATGGAGGTTAAATTACTTTGTCAGGGTCACCCAGGAAGAATGTGTCAAATGCAGGACATGAACCCAGATCTTCCTAAAAGTGAGACCTATTCTCTTGTCAATCAATCAGGTCTCTGTTTCCACACATGCATTGTAAGACATATATTCAACCACCAACCAAACCATCAACAAACATCTATCCTATTTACATATAATTGTGCTTAGTTACAGTTGAGGGAATAAAAAGGAATTCAACATAATTCCTTTTGCCCTCACTGTGTTTATAATCTATCAGTTTTGTCCTTATTATCAATTTGATCTTGTATAAGTCCCCTCATCACTCTGATCCTTAATCTCTTCCAAATAGGCAGAAGAAGGTATTACCAGTGTATGAATTCCAGGTCTGGAGTGAAGCTTCAGGATGAAGAACCTGGGCTTGGTAGAAAGCTCCTGTTTCCTGGAGATGAAGGAGGTCTAGCATAAAAGACCCAGAGTAATATAATTCATAATCCACCACACTAAGTATATCAGTAGAGAGGCGAAGAAGTGGAGTGGATAGAGGACTGTCCTCAGATTCAGGAGATCTGGGTTCGGTCCCAGCCTCTGACACATAGCGGTTGTGAGATACTGAGCAAGTCACTGAATCTTGCACCCAGACAACTTTTTAAAACTCTACCTCAAAAAGTCCTGTCTATATATGCATTGGTCAAAGAAGCCCCTGACTCACTAATAGAGGGAAATTTCTACATTGATAGAATCACAGGTCTGATAAAAAAAAAAAAGTAAATGTTCATTAGAGATATGTAAATTGATTTTATTTAGAGGCAGGAGGCTTATATTCAAATCCTGGTTGTGATACTTCCTACTTCTATGACCACATATAAGGTGCATTTCTTTTCTATAGATCAGTTTCCAAATCTATAGAACAGGTTAATGTTACTTGAACCTACCTCTCAAAGTAGTTGTGGGGCTTAACTGAGGCAATGCATGTGATGATTTTTGTGACTTAGAAACCTGCAAAAATATTTGTGCTCCTTCTCATACTTCCTGAAGCTGTTGAGAAGAAATCACTTTGCAAACTATAGTTATGTATGTATGAGTAATTACTGACAGGTATTTGTGGCAGGGTGTGGTGATCAGGGAAAGTTTCATGGCAGAAGTGGCATTCAAGTTGGGTTTTAAATATAGGTAGCAATTTAATAGTAGGAAGGAAGTCAGTCGTGCATGCACACGGGTATGTACAACCTGTCAGGTCATCATGGATAGTCTTGGAAGAAAGTTTTAATCTCAAGGGAATCCATTACTTCATCCATTCCACTCCATTCCCCTCCCCTCCCCCCCCCAAAAAACAAACAAACAAAAAAACCTCTTTATTGCTAGTCAAGAACTGGAGGTTACACAGTTAATA
Source organism: Vombatus ursinus (assembly GCF_900497805.2). NCBI lineage: Eukaryota > Metazoa > Chordata > Mammalia > Diprotodontia > Vombatidae > Vombatus > Vombatus ursinus. The sequence continues at coordinate 13,752,794 of NW_020954642.1, forward strand.
CAAAAGGTGCTAAGTACTCAAATAAACTGGTTTATTAGTAACTACAAGGTTATGGGGGAGAATCATTACAGAGATTTATTTCATATCAATAGATTGTAGACTTAAGGCTGGAAGGGAACTAAGAATTCATCTAGTCCTAGGATCAGAGTTCTGAAATTGGAACTTGAGATAAGAAAGAAAAAGCAACTTATTCATAGTCATACTATCATTTATTTATTTATTTATTTTTAGGTAATTGGGGTTAAGTGGCTTGCCCAGGGTCACACAGCTAGTAAGTATTAAGTGTTTGGTCTGAGGCTGGATTTGAACTAAGGTCCTTCTGACTTCAGGGCCGGTGCTCTATCCACTGTGCCACCTATCTGCCCACATAGTCATACAATTAGATCCAAATCCAAGTCTTCTGACTCCTAACCCAGCACCCTTTCTACTGAAACACAGAGCTAGCACACAAAGCAAAGCATTGGAGGATGAGAACAAAGTTCGCTGTAACTTAGGCAACCTGAAGCCTGAGTTATTCACTTACAGACTCATAGGAGGCATCCCAGGGAAAATGAAGTACATGCTGGGCATGAAATTGGCATCTTAATCTGCACACAAGAAATTACCCTGGAACACTCTCATCTTGCTTGTAGGCCTGGCAAGATAGGCAGCCATGGCTGATTGCTTGCATTTTTACCATCATATTTAGGGGAGTCAAATATTGGGAAGTGTGTCAGTGTATTTTAGATTGAACTGAATCTATCCATAGTGAAAAGAGACAATGTTAAGAGTGAATTTGATGTGGTGTAGGGGTTTAGAGGTGCTGGGACCTCAAAATCACAACATGTGGGCCCTGCCCAAATGAATTCAACCCAAGTCTTACATCAGCCACAGACAAGGTTTATTTTTCTGCCATATTGGCCAGACTCTTAAGGAATCTGAACATTTATTTGTGAGCTATTGGCTAGGTTCTTAAGGAATCTGAGCCATGGCTAGATTTTAAGAATCTGAGCTGTGGTTAGAGTTTAAGAATCTCAGCAGTTTAATGGAGGCAAGATGGATGTTATATACAGAAAGACTGTGGGAGAGATCTAGGAATCTTCTGGGACTGTGAGGTAATAGAATGCCAAGGACCTGGACCATGTGGCCAAGGGAGAATGGAGTCTAGCTAGGATTAAGGGTGGAAGTGGCCGGCCATAGGGGAGGTAAAACAATGGAGGGCTAGGCTAGGTGAAGGGTAACAGAGAATTGGGAGATTGAGTATAGCCACAATGAAAGGCCAGATGATGGGATTACAGCTTCAGGTGAATGCCAGAGATTAGGCCATATGGGAAAGTCCAGGGTTTTTCCTTTTTGGGTCCAGATCCCATCCTCATCAAATTGAGTAAATGCTTGGGAAAGATCAGATAAGTTTGCATTTGGGATAAGTGGTGCAGCCTCAGTGCTCACATTTAGTTTATGCATGTCATTATTGTGGTAGATTCCTGTCTTCACAAGCAATTATCTTAGGAGATATCACTATCTTAGGAGTGATATTTAGGGACTGGGAGTGGGGGAGGGGGGATTCACTTCAGATTCTTTCAGAAATACATGCCAAATGCACAAGAATCAGAGTAAGCAATGATGAAGCCTATTGTCCAGTCTTGCCTAGGGCTGCCTATCTGGGGTATGCTGGCTGAACTACTCCTCAGTTCCTAGTCTCTAAAGAAGAGGATATAGCAATGGGCATTGCACTTATATGAAATATACTGGTTTTTTGCTGGCTTTTAAGTATGTCTGCCCACATTGTTTGTTGCCCATAGCAAGTCCATCATTCGATAGAACAGCCCCTCCATTCATTTGTCAGCTCCAGAAAGGAGCAGTTTAATTTGTATTCCAGAAAAAAAAGTTTTTCTTCTTTGGCTATTGTCTTCACATCACAAATCTGTCTTAATTTCTATACCCCATTGCCTGTATATGTTATTTCCCAGTTGCATGCACCTAGAAAGGCTCACTTATGAAACACTTAATAGATGAGTGCTAATAGAACTACTTGAATCCTGGTTGTGGGTTTTTCTCAGCTACAGTAATTAATAAATTTGAAAACTAGAATTAATAAACAATCATAGCAAGTTCAACTTCAATTAACATTAAAATGTTAGTTGTGTGTGTCTGTGATTTTTTTGGGCAAACAATTGACATCTAATTAGCATGTTAAGGACTACATCTGTTTAGATAGTATTCTGATAACTTAAACATCTTTTCAAGGTGATTTATAGAGATAGAAGAATTATACACATAGTCGGGCTTTATTTAGAAAATGTTTCCCTTTGATATTTTTAAAATTTTATTTTATTTTTCACTGGGAGGACATGGCTGGCATTATGGTTAATCTACGGGCTCTTTTAGTCCAGTGCATAGTCCTCATTTTTTCTGTTACATTCTTGAGATAATATTTGTAAAGGCCTTAGCACAGTGCCTTCCCTTCTACCATCACCTTGAACTGCATGGTGGAAAAGGATCAACATTGGACATTGGATTGAATTTCTTGGGAGTATCTCCAGTGACATGGATAAATTCAATAGAGCCATCCTAGGGATGCCTAAGGGAAAGAGTTCTGGACATGAACTTAGTGCCCTTGAGCTTCAGTCTTGGCTCAGTCTCTAAACTGCAGAGAAGGAAATGAGTTCAAATGGTGCATCTCTTACTACCTTTGTGACCTTGGGGAAGTCACAACCCCACTGGACTTCAGTTTCCTCATCTATGAAATGCGAGTATTGGAATTGATAGCCTCTCAGGTCTACTTAGTTCCAAACGGATTATCCTATGATCCTTTAGTGGGGCTCAATTTCCTCATCAATGGCAGAATACCTGTGGGTTGCATATTTGACTTAGAAAATTGCAAAATAGCATTGTCTATGTTGTATTTCATTTTTGTATATTTTGCAGAACATTTCCCAATTACATTTTAACCTGGTTATGTAACCATATAAATTCCATTAGAATGTATGAATTTTGAGGACAGGAATGGTTTTTACACTCTTGCCTTTTTATCCCCAGGATGTAGCACATAAAAGGGACTTAATGAATGTTTATTGCATGAATTGATGATTTCTTTTTGCTGTACTCTAGTAGAATTCAAGTTCTGTAAGCTCTGTGAGCATAGGAACTGTTTCATTTTTGTCTATGTTCCCAGCACCTAGCTCAATAGCTGCCACATACATGTATGTGTGTATACATTTGTAGATGTATGTGTATTAGTTATTGTTCATTCACTGGTAAAGGAGACTTCTTGTGTAGAAATCCCCTCCATCCAGTTAGATTAACAAACCATCTGGGACTTGTATTCTTAGAATGTTGTTAGGGGTACTAAGAGATTAAGTGATTTGCTCATTGCAGGATTAATATTCTGATGTTCCTCTCAAATCTTACTGCATCTAAGATTAGATCTCTACACTATACCAAACTACCTCTCACTAGATGTTGAATATTGTGTGAATAGATCATGGTGTTGTGGAAAGAGGACTGAACAACTAGCAGTCAGAAGACATGGTTTCTCCCCTGGCTTGGTCATTAGTAAGATGAATGACCTCAAGTAGGACACCTCACCTCTAGACCACAGTTACCTCCTGTATAAAATAAATGAATCAACCTAAATCTGTCCCTCTCATTTAGTATTCAGTCCTGTTTACAAGAAATTATAATGGCAAGTTAACTTGATTTTTAAGAGGTCATCATCTTTTTTATCCCTTTGGATTGGGTTGGCAAATGCTATGACTGCTTCTGCTCTAGCCAGCTGGCTCATTTTTGAAGTATTTGAATGGACTGCATTGGTTTCAAGAGAGTTGTCTTGGTCCCTCTGTCCCTAAGGTACAGTGTGTTTTCTCTGACTCATAATCCTCTAGCATTTGGAAGGCATTAAACACAGCCTGGTATGCTTTGCCAAAGAATCCTACCCTGGAAAGGTAAAGTATGCAGAGACTGAATTGAATTCTGAAAAAGACCTACATTGGGGAATGGCTTTCTTATCCCCAACCCTTTCTCATTAGTAAGTTTTGTATCACTGCTAACTCTGAAAACACCGGAGAAATATAAATAAAATGAATGTTCCCTTGTTGCTCTATTTCTTCTTTGTTTATCTGTTTTCTTGTTTGTTTCTTGTTCTAGGCAATGGGGTTAAGTGACCTGCCCAGGGTCACACAGCTAGTAAGAGTCAAGTGTCTGAGGCTGGATTTGAACTCAAGTCCTGATGCTCTTTTTGACTCCAGGGTTGGTGCTCTATCCATTGCACCACCTATCTGCCCAGTTATATTTCTTTTTTTCCCTTTTTTTATTTGTTAATTTATTTATTTTTAGTTTTCAACATTCACTTCCACAAGATTTTGATTTCCAAATTTTCTCCCCAACTCGTCCCTCCACCTACCCCAAGATGGCATGCATTCTGAATACTCCCTCCTCTAATCTGCCTTCACTTCTATCTCTCTCCCCCTTTCTCCTATCCTCTTCCCTTTCAATTTTCCTGTAGGGCATAATAAATCTCTATACCACATTGCCTGTATATCTTATTTCCTAGTTGCATGTGAAAACAATTTTTAACATTTGTTATTAAAACTTTTGGTTTCAAATTTTCTCCCTTCCTCCCTCCCCACCCACCCTAATTGAGAAGGCAAGCAACTAGATACAGGTTATACATGTATAGTCATGCAAAACACTTCCATAGTAGTCATGTTGTGGCAAACTAACTATATTTCCCTTAATCCTATCCCACCTCCTATTTATTCTATTCTCTCTTTTGACCCTGTCCCTCCTTAGAAGTGTTTGCTTCTGATTACTCCCTCCCAATGAGCCAATCTGCCCTCCCCTCTATCATACCCCTTCTCTCTTATCCCCTTCCCTCCTAATTTCCTGTAGGGTAAGATATATTTCCATACCCAATTAAATGTGTATGTTATTCCCTCTTTAAGCCAAATGCAACAAGAATAAGATTCAGTCATTCCCTTTCATCTTCCCCCACTTCTCCTCCACTGTAAAAATCTTTTCTTGTCTGTTTGATGTGAGATAATTTACCCCATTCTAACTCTCCTTTTCTCCTTCTCCCAGTATAATCTTCTCTCACCCCTTAATTTTATTCTCCAGATATCGCCCCTTCATCTTTAACTCACCCTGTTCCCTCTATGTATCTATGTATCTATCTATCTTTCTATCTTTCTATCTATCTATCTATACACAGATATAAATTTTTTCCCTCTAACTACCCTAATACTGACAAAGGTCTCATGAGCTATGCATATCATCTTTCCATGCAGGAATGTAAACAGTTCAACCTTAATATGTCTCTTATGATTTCTCTTTCCTGTTTCTTTTCCTGTTCTTCATGCTTCTCTTGAGTCTTGTATTTGAAATTCAAATTTTCTATCTAGCTCTAGTCTTTTCATCAAGAATGCTTGAAAGTCCTCTGTTTCACTGAATATCCATTTTTTTTCCCTGAAGGATTATACTCAATTTTGCTGGGTAGGTGACTCTCGGTTGTAATCCTATCTGCTTTGCCCTCTGGAATCTTACATTCCAAGCCCTCTGGTCCCTTAATGTAGAAGCTGCTAAATCATGTGTTATCCTGATTGTGTTTCCACAATACTTGAGTTGTTTCTTTCTGGCTGCTTGCAATATTTTCTCTCTGACCTAGGAACTCTGGAATTTGGCTACAATATTCCTAGGAGTTTTCCTTTGGGGAAGTCTTTCAGGAGGTGATTGGTAGATTCTTCCGATTTCTATTTTTGTCCTCTGGTTCTAGAATATCAGGGCAGTTTTCTTTGATAATTTCTTGAAAGATGACGTCTAGGCTTTTTTTTTTATCATAGCTTCCAGATAGTCCAATAATTTTTAAATTCTCTCTCCTGGATCTATTTTCCAGGTCAGTTGTTTTTTCCAATGAGATATTTCACATTGTTTTCTATTTTTTCATTCTTTTGGTTTTGTTTTACAATGCCTTGATTTCTAATAAAGGCACTAGCTTCCATTTGCTCCATTCTAATTTTTAAGGAAGTATTTTCTTCACTAAGCTTTGGAACTTCCTTTTCCATCTGGCCAATTCTGCTTTTTAAGACATTCTTCTCCTCCTTGACTTTTTGGACATCTTTTGCCATTTGGGTCAGGCTATTTTTCAAGGTTATTTTCTTTATTTTTTGGGGGGTCAGACTTCCTTGGGGGTGGAGCCAAGATGGCAGAGTAAAAGCAGTGATTTGCTTGAACTGTCCCCCAAACCCCTCCAAATACCTATAAAAAATGGCTCTAAACAAATTCTAAAGCAGCAGGATGCACAAAAAGACAGAGTGAAATAAATTTCTAGCCCAAGACAGCCTGGATGGTTGATCAGAAAGGTATATCGCGCCAAACGGCAAGAGGAACACAGTTTGGCATGGACGTGCAGGCAAGGCAGGCCTCAGTGAACCTGGAGCAGGCCTTAGAGGACTTGAATCTCAGGCAGCTGTGGCAGTTTCTAGACTTCTCAATCCCTGAATGCCAAAGACAACTTAGGACGTCAGTGGGAAAAGTCTGTAAATGCAGTGAGAGAGAGAAGCTCTATCCCAGCCCCAGTCTCTGGTGCAGCCCCGGTACAGCAGTTGCTTCTGGAGCTTAAGACCCACAGACTTAGGGGAAATCCAGTGGCTGATCAGAGGGGAATTGCGGGGACCTCTCTGGTGGTGCAGGATTCCCTTGCTTTGCCTGTGCTTGGATGTGGATCACAGTTCTGGGTGGCGGTCCTGGGGCGAGGAGGAGTGCTGGCGTGGTGGAGCTTGTAATGGTGGTGGAGTGGAAATCCTCCTCACAGTTCCAAGGCAGAAAAGAGTGCTTGTGGTCACTCATAGGCCAGAGCTTAGGCCAGGAAAGGAGTAAACACCTTATCATACCACCTGGAAGAACTGAAAATTATTTTTTTCTGGTTGTCCTTTAGCAAGCTGTTAAATAGTTTTTCATGATTTTCTTGCTCCCCCTATGTAAAGCAGCACAAAATATACCTGGAAATCAACTGCAATCATGATGAGAAAACAATACAAGAAGCCATTAGGGCAAATTCAGCTAAACTGGGAGAGAAATTGTGTGATCCTAGTACTCATGAGGAAAGACCATAAGGAATCTCATGATGAGGATTTTATGAAGACCTAGGACACTATGAGCATGTTGCTAGAAAATTTTGGAAGATGAAGTGTCAGTTAGCCTACTGTGGGTGGTCCAGGGAGGAACTATTTATCTAATGTGTAGTGTGTGGTTGACTGCTAGGAGGGCTGAGAGTGGAACAGAGAGAAGTAGAAGCAAGACACTTGGCAGCTTCCTATTTTTTCTTACTAACTAGGTGTTAAAATTCTCTTCTAAGTATTCTTCTGAAGGGTGCAAATTCTGTCAAAATATAAATGTAACTTTTGTTTAAAATTGTACACTTATAATCATTGATATTTATTTGATTGCTTGTTTATTCATTCATTCATTCATTCATTTATTCATCTATCTGCCTGTCTATTTATTTTTATTTATTCATTCATTCATTTATTTAATTATTTTGTACCTTCTAATTTTCAGTGGTACCCTGGAAGTCACATCTGTTCTCTGGGCTTCAATGTCCAAATCTGTCTAATTAGACAACAGGGTATATATAGTGGAAAGAAATCTGACCTTGGAGTCATAAAGAATTAGGTTGAAATAAAGACTGACACAGAAGTACTTACTGTGTGACCCTGAGAAAGTCATTTAATTTTTCAAAGCCCCCAACCACATTTCCAAGACTGTAGATTGTAGCTCTGCGTTGGTGGAGGGAGTATCTCACTGAGGGTTCCTTATTCCAAAGAAACAAAGATAAAGGACCAAAAAGGGACTGGGGGAATGAAATACTCTACCCACTTCACAGTGGTGCTTTGAAAAAGCTGCTTTGTAAACTAAAAAGCACCCTAGAAATGTGCTCTGTGGTTATCTGCTGGTGAGGAATGCAGACCGTTTGTGCTAGTTATTTGCAGACATAAATATGAAATGATTCTTCACAACTGAGAACTTGGTCCTATTGTCTGCAAATCTGTCCATCATCATGAAATGGTAAGTTCCAGAAATTATCAGCCTAACCCAGACTCAGACTCACTGAGGGGAAATGTTTTCAATATTTAACCTAATTACCTGGGATAAACTCCCCAATTCTGTATGACTCCTTGTAAATTAATCATGTAATGATTTGGATAATGCCTTTCATGTTTTTTCTTTCTTTCTTTCTTTCTTTCTTTCTTTCTTTCTTTCTTTCTTTCTTCCTTTCTCCAGGAACATATACTCGTTTGGAATAGAAAAAATGCCAAATCTTAGAATGCTCAACCAAGTCACATAGCTTGTTCTCAAAACACTAGAGCAGTCCTGAGAGTTTCAAGTCCTGATATGTCTTCTTATTAATGACATTTCCATTGGAAGCATCATACTCCTCCTCAGTGTCATGCTACCACTGATCATTTTCTGATTCTGCAATTCCAATTTGGCCCACAAAGGAACAGCATCTTCAATCTGAGTCACATTAGCAAAGTAAGTTGTATTTGGAATGTCCAAGCACCTCCTGCTGTGAGCATGAAGTAATTTTACAAAGTGCCACTGGAAAGCTTTGGCTCCACAGGAGGTGTGGTTCCCACAGATCTCACAGTTATAGCTGATATTGAGGCCATGCAGTTTATACAACCAGTAAGGAATGGGTTTGCCATCCTAACACAGGTACAGGTTTTTGGGGTTGTAGATAATTTCACTCTCTTCATCTTTACTTTCTCTCTCACTTATTTGATTTTCCTCTTCTACCTCTCTTTCCTCTCCTATTTGTGCCTATTTCTGTAGTACATTTTCATGAGTGAGATGCCGTTGTTATCCAAGAATCTCTACATATTCATAGATCTGGGGTTCAAGGAAAACAATGTTTTTATTCTTCTCAGTGTCCCACTTGGTTCCTTTTCTCCTTTCTTCCTTTCTTCCTTTCTTCCTTCCTTCCTTCCTTCCTTCCTTCCTTCCTTCCTTCCTTCCTT
>NW_020954642.1:13761796-13765680 GCF_900497805.2 Vombatus ursinus
CTTCCTTCCTTCCTTCCTTCCTTCCTTCCTTCCTTCCTTCCTTCCTTTCTTCCTTCCTTCCTTCCTTCTCTCCCTTTCCTTTCTTATACAAGACACTTAAGAGAACATTGATAAAACTTAATTATCCATCATATCCCTCACCCTGGGAAAAAATATAGCATTTTTTTCATTTTTCTTCACTGATAGAAACTTCTGTAATAATCTATGAGGTCAAAGGGTCATACCTTCAGATATATATGTAAAATAAATGAATGAAAAAAATCTATTTAATTCTTAATGTGAAAAAATCACTTTGCTAAACAATGCAAATATAAAAGTCAGAAAGACAGATTATTATTTATTCCAGAGCCTGGCTGAGAGGGATCCACCCTCCTTTCCTGGCATGCTTTTCCACTACCAAAAAAAAAAAACAACTAATGAATTTCTTTCTAAAACTATGTCAGGTTTGGGGGTTTGTTCTTATGAACAAGAGAAACTCTACTCTCAAGGAACTCATTTTCTAATGAAAGAAACACAATATACAGGAGAGTTTCAGCTTCAGGGAAGATAGAAAGGCCCCTTGGTCCTTAGGGTACATCAGCAAAACAGCTGGTAACATCTTCTTTAATGCTATTTCTATTTATAAAACCATATGGATTTCTGCTATTAAATTGTTGGATAGTGCTGAGGCCTTTAGTGGAAAGAACTTGTTTGTTTCTTTGTTTTCCATACTTCAGTAGCTATGGCTACTGTAGTGAGAGGAATTACAGCATTTGCAGATATAGATGACAAATAGTAACTCTCCAAAGTTTTATTTTCTGGTTGGAGACTACAGGGGCTGGACCAGAGGCAATACCAGTAAGTGGCAGGGGGTGTGGGGGTTATTTCTAAGGTCTTGGACTCAGTATAATAAGCTGCCTCCATAAAGGACTAAGGGAAGGTAGAAGAAGTGATGGTGCTGGTTTGTCAGTGCATGCTGCTTCCAATGCTTACTTGCCTGTCCTATGGGTAGCAGGTGGTGGAAACGGCTAACCCCTTACACACAGGACATAATCTCCTAGATGATGGTTATGAATGCTGGACTAGAAGCTCAGCTAGTGGTTTGAGCATCTTGCCATTCCTAGAGTTCTTGGGCTTCCTTACCCATTAATGGTACTTGGTGGTGGTGGTGAGGTTGGAAGGCCTATTCTCCACAAGGTTGTTTTGCTCAATGGTGGCTATGAGTGTCATGCTAGAAGACATGCCAGTGGTATAGAGACCATTATTCTCAGGGATCTGGGGCTCAGGGTCCTGGGCTGTTTTCATTTAACTCTGAGGGGAGGTTGGGGTTGAGGTGATGGTTGTGGTTTACCTTATCTGGCACATGCCACCTCTTTCTTTTCTCTTACTAATTTTCTTTCAGGAAGCATAATGGCAAGAAAAGAACACTGAAGTAAGAGTCAGGAGATGATGAATGAGTTCTGACAAGTGGAGAGACCTGAGTTCTAGATCTAACTATATCATTCATTTGCTATGTGATGTTGGGTCTCATTTTATTAATGAGGAAATTTAATTGGACTGGACATTATCTATACCCAAATAGATTCAAGTATATTAGAGAGACCATTTAATTGAAACCCCCTCATTTTATAGAACAGGAAACTGAGGCACGGAAGAGGAGAGTGAATTGCACAAAGGTCCACTCTCCTGTTTCTAACATTTTATAATTCTAATTCATCTGGACTTTCTATTTTCCTTACCTCCAAATGGACTACTTTTTTTTCCAATTTAATCCATAATTAAAGAAGCTAAAAATAGTTTTGAGAACATCTGTCATTTTTTGACCACCATAACCATTTAGAGGATAGAATCTGACTCATATAATAGACAAAGAGTTGGGTATATAGTCAAGAAGACCTGAATAAGAATGCTGACTCAGAGACAGCCTTAGTTTCCTCATTTGTAAAAGAAATAATAATAATATTAATAATAATAATAATTATTATTATTATTATAATTATAACAAAATTTACCTCACAAGGTTGTTTTGAGGATCAAATGAGATAATATATGAAGTGTCTGTAATCCTTCAAGTTCTAAATGAATATTAGCTATAACACATATACAGACTAGAAAGGAATACCTCCAAACTGCACCCACCCTTATCCCCCCCACCCAAGGCCCAAATACTAGCCAACTATCAAATTATAAAGATTATAAGATGGATAATTGATATTTATAAATCTTTCAGAAGTTTGCAAATTAATATTTATTAACTTATCAGACATTCTTTACTCAGGATATCCCAAAAACCTTAGAGCAGTTTAAGCTTTGATAAGTATTGAAGCTAGTAAGGCTTCAAAATCACACACTTTGGGGAAACCCCTTATTATTATCCCTAGCAGATAATGAGCCTGTGACTGAGAAAACTTAAGTAACTTGCCCATGCCCACACAACAGGAAAGTATTGAAGAAAATATTCAAACCCAGGTTTTCCTGGCTTCAAGTTCAGACTGCTTTTCAACTGATTTTAAATAGAAAATTTTGAGGTGAGAATGTTCATTTTATAATCTTGCTACATTTCTATACTCTCTAAAGAATTGTAAAAAATCTAAATACATAAAATTTAAAAGAAAATAGAGCTTAGAGGCCATCAAGTCCAAAACTCTCATTTTACAGAGAAGGAAACTGAGAGATAGAGTGGTTAAGTAACTTGTCCAGGGTCACATGGCTAGGAAATGTCTGAAGCATGATTTGAACCAATGTCTTCCTGACTCCAAGTCCATTGCACTATCTATTATCCTATCTCTACAAATATCTTTAGCATCCTCACCTGCAGCTTATGGGATATTGTACTATTGTTTCTCTGAAGTCAAGATGTGGTGGTTTGGACATTGGTCTTCCATCTAGGCCTGACTAACAGACCCTCAAGGTATGGCTTCTTCTTAGAACTGTCAAGCTAGTCCTAGGTATCTGGGAAGCTCCCTGCACCCCAATTCAAGTATATTATACTAGGTGGCCCTTCTCCTTGACAAATTAACCCCCTTTACAAATACACATAATCCCACTCCCTCCCATCTTATCTTCTCCAGGTTGTTGTTTCTAACATCAACATTCCCTCACTACGGACTCCTTTGCCACTTCCTACAAATACACCATCTTTCCCTTTCCTCAAAAACCCCTCACTCGATCTGCCCATCTTAACTTGCAATCTTGCGATATGACAGCTAGTGTCTATACTTCCTTTCCTCTCACTTTTTTTTCTTAATTTTCTACAATGTAGCTTCTGACCTCATCATTCAATTGAAACTAATCTCTCTAAAGTCTCCATTGGTCTATTGACTGACCTGTCTAATGGCCCTTCTTTTAAAATCTTCATCTTTCTTGATGTCTCTACAGCCTTTGATTCTGTCAATCACCTTCTTCTCCCCAACAAACTCAAATTTCTAACTTTCCATGACACTCCTTTATCCTGGTTCTCTTTCTACCCTTCTGACCAATACTTCCTAATCTAGATCTTTGTCCAAGTCATTCCCACTAACAGCAGGTTAACAATGTATATACTCTATCCCTATTTTTAGATTAAAGGCAGAGTCTATGTTGTTTTTCATGTCTGTGTTCTGAGCATCTAGTACAGTGCTTTCAGACCAACCATTTAACGTATATTGGGACTAAACAATAACACTGTACAATATTAGACAAGTTACTTTTATTAGTAGTGCTCCAGTTCCCCTCTTTATAGTTAAAGGATGTTGAAGTAAATGACTTCCAAGTTTCCTTCTAACTCCAACATTGAGGGAGCCAATGATTCTCTATGACTATTTGGCCTAATTTTCTGAAATAGCTCTTTGAAGCTTCAGCATCACAGGATCCTAATACACACACACACACACACACACACACACACACACACACACACACACACA
>NW_020954642.1:13765690-13819728 GCF_900497805.2 Vombatus ursinus
ACACACACACACACACACACACACACACACACACACACACACACATAAATTCAGAGTTTGGGGGTTTTAGGATCAAGATCATTTGAGTACATTTCCCCCCCAAAAAATGTACATTCTATTGTTTGATAAATACAGAGGCTTTTTTTCCCTCTGTCTTTTGCCCCTGCTTATTCTCACCAGAATATGTTGAACTAAAAAAGGAAAGAAAGTACCATGAGATTTCCGGTGAGACTGTTATTTTAAGACTCATGGTCTAGCATTTCAGACTCAAAAGAGAGTTGGCTCACCATTCTAACTGTAGTTACTTGTTTGGACTGAACTACCAAAGTTTCAATTCAGTGCTAATATTTACCAGATGCTTGGGGGTGGGGATAGAAGTAAAAATCAATATGTACCTATTTTTATTGAAAGGTATACTTCTCAAACAGCACTTTCATAATCTGTCTAAGGTCAGAAAATGTGTGTGTGCGTGTGTGTGTGTGTATACACATACATACAGACACAAATCAACAAATATATGTTTATGTATTATGTTTTTATATATATAATCTCCCTTCTATATCAACTTCCCACCTAACCTCAAAGACTAATTTCAGTGACAACTTTTCTATGAAGCCCTCCTTGAAACTCTCCACCCTTTCATCAGATGAAAGTAATTTCTCCCTCTCCTAAACTCATTGTACTTTGAACTTGGCTCACCATATTCTAATGTGTATATTCCTTTTCCATGTATATCTTACTACCTCACTAGACCATTAGCTTTTTTTCCCCCACTAATGAAATTTCAGTCACCAGTACCTAGCACAATAATTTGAACTCGGTAGGTGCATAATAAAAATTTGTTCCCAGTTATTGTATTGCAGTGTTCAAAGTGATTTCCTCACAATTCCACTGTGAGGTGGCTAGAAAAAGTTTTATATCCACTTTACAAATAAGGAACTTGATGCTCAGAGTGAAGTTTCTTGTCCAGCCTCACTATCTACTATACTTTAGAGCCAGGACTTGGACTTAAACTTTCAGATTACAAGTCCAGCGCCCTTCCACTCTGAACCGGGATGTTTCTCATTGAATAAAGCAATGATTTTTTTTTAAGGCTGATTTTTTTTCAACCTTAAACAGATTCTCTTGAAAGACTTATGTCACTCAAATTGAGTTAATTATGTTGGTCTCATATTCCGAGAGTCTATCTGGGAAACTCACCTAAAGCACCAAGAAAGTCTCCTTTCCTGCTGCTTTTATGATTCAGAGTAAAAAAGTGACCTTTACTTTTTTTCCTTCTAAGTGAGAACCCCTGGAGTCTTGGGTGATTCCATTGAGTTCTTGGCCAGGCTGTTTAGACATGACCTTCCTCCACCTTTTAAATCACTGCTGCCTTCTTTGGCAATGTCTGAGCAATTCCATTAGATTCATTAGTGTTTCTAAAGAGCTGGACTCTGTGGCAGCAGCAGCTGCCTCATGTAATTTGGTATTGCTTCAATTTACTAGGAATTCTGTTTTAGTACGCCAGCTGTTGAAGAGACTCCATGTACTTACTATGTAAGGGACCACAATCACTATAAAAGCCCTTTTCTTGGCCAACCCTTGGAATGCGTTGTTCACTGCAGAAGTTGTCAGCCTGACTCAGTGCCTGTTTCAAAACCTCATTGTCCCTTCTCATCTGCAGTCTACTAAGTAACCTGAGCTTTAATAAAGATGGTAAAATGGGGATTTGGTAAATCCCTGGAATCTTGGATCAAGTCTGATTCTTTAGGCGTAGTGTCTGGAACACAGGAAATGATAATTCCATTATATTCTGCCCTTGGTAAGGCCATGTCTGGAGCAAAGCGTTAGGTTCTGAGCCCTGAATTTTAGGAAAGATGTTGAAAAGGTGGCAAACATCCAGAAAAGAGAGAACTTGATGGTGAAGGTCTTCAAGCTTATATAATACAATGACTGGTTTTAAAAGGAAAAAGAAAAAAAGAACACTAGGCACATTAGAACATCTTTTGGGGGACATTGTCAGTGTGACTTGATCTTCCTTGACTATACACACAAGGTGCTTTATGTATGTCTGAGTATTTTTGTCAGTAGAGGGAAGGATGGAGGGAAGAGTAAATAAAATATTGTTAATTAAAATAAAAAAAAAATTTAAAAGACTTGAGTATATTTAGCTGTGATGAAGAAAAGATTTAAGGCAGACCTTATCATGTGAAAGAAGGATGATATTTACTTGGATTGTCTCTAGTGGGCCAAATGATAGATGTTATGGAGAGACCAGTTTGGGCTTGGAAAATCTTTGAATGGGAATGAGTGTGTTTTTCATCACTAGAGATCTTCAAATGAATGCAAGAAGGTCACTTCATGAGTATATTGTAGAGAGAATTCCTGTACAGGTAGACTCAGTGGCCTGTGAAATCTCTACATACTCTTGATGCGGTTTAGAGGTTTAGGGGTGCTGGGACCCCAAAATCACAACACGCAAATCCTGCCTGAAAGAATTCGACCCAAGCCTTCTTTCAGCCAAAGACAAGATTTATTAGAACATCCATCATATTGTGCAGACCCTTAAGGAGTCTATTGGCTATTTGCTAGATTATGAGAATCAGAGCAGTAGCTAGATTTTAGGAATCTGAGCAGTGGCTAGATTATAAGAATGCTAGCCTCTTAATGGAGACAAGATAGACCTTATATACAGAAAGCCTGAGGAAGGGATCTAGGAGTGGCCAAGCAGTTTGGGGTGACAGGAGGAGGGGCCTAAGGAGATCTGGATGGGAGTGGCCAGTAAATTGGGGTGAACAGAACTCCTGGGACCTGGACAATGGAGCCTAGCTAGGATTAAGTATGGGAAATGGCCAGGGGCCATAGGGAGGTGGATTGGGTGTAGCCACAAGGAAAGGCCAGTTGATGGGATTATAGCCTCAGGCAAATTCCAGAGATTTGGCCATGTGGGAAAGTCCAAGGTTTTTCCTTTTGGGGGTCCAGGTCCCAATACCATGACTCTGACATACTGTGACAAAATGATTCTTCTTTTAAATGTGACAGAGATTTTATGTGAATATGGCTATATATTCCTTCACTTTAGTCCTCTTCCAGTTGCTTATCATCGCATAGGAATGCCTTATAGTAGAAGAACATTAAGTTGTGTAAAAAGGAAAATTCTTTGTTCAGCCTTTCACTCTAACAAACAAGGCAAAACTCAGTACAAAAGAATCAAAATGGGTTTATTAAAATATATCAAGGTAGCAACATGTTGATGGGATGATTATTGGGTATCAGCAAGGGCATAATAAGATAAAGAGAATTCAGGTAATTCCATGTTAGAAAAAGGGGATAGTCCAGGGCACCACAGCTCCTCCCTAACGCAGCAGGCTCATGACAACTTCCAGGTACAAACAGGTAGGCGTTGACTTGTTACATGATGAATAGCAGGTAATACAAAAGATATAGGTTAAGTGAGGCTTTCCCAAACACTGACTGACAAGCAGATCTGGGAACAATGGATCCCCGAGTCAGAGTAATTTTCAATAAGTGGAAAAAGGCTCTGGCAGTGATGGGGTATGGGCCCATCATTCAGTTTCAAAAGCCGAGACTTTTGCCCCTTTCACCAAAAAGATTTTGGCTCCCATTTGTCTACAAGCCCCAGAAAATCCTTAAACTCTTTTTTTTTTGCTCAGGTCTCAAATGGTTCTTATTGACTCCCCTTATCTCACTTTGAAGGCCCTAGCACCACCTTTTGATCTTATGCAGATATCTTTTAAACCTCTTCCTTCCAGTTCCCTTCATTATCTATTCCCATTGTCTATTCAATCTCTCAGACCTTCCTATCAGAATTCTCATCTAGACCCTTTTCCCAGCCCCCTCCTCTGGCCACCCAAAGTTGTTTTAGTATATATAAGATCTACCCTGGCCCCCATTCAAGCACTAAGACTCTCTCTTGCCCATAAGGCTGAAACTCTGTCATGCCTGCTCATCCTTACGGGGGTCACCTGGCCTATATGATTCATTTCTAATAAACCTTTCCCCTGGCTGAAAGAAGATTTGGGTTGAATTCATTCAGGCAGGGCCCGTGTCACGATCTTGGGGTTCCACCACCCCTAAACCTCTAGACCTCATCAGCATGTCCCACCAACGTATAAAGATTCCAAGAATGGAACTAAAGACATTTTCTGCTGCCCAAACAATAACAAAAACAACAATTATCACCAGGCATTTAGTTATTTGATGATTGTATTGTTATCGGTGGGGTAGCTAAGTGGCAGGGGATAGAATACAAGGCCTGGAGTCAGGAAGATTCATCTTTTTTATTTCAAGTCTGGTGTCAGACACTTACTAGCTGTGGGACCCTTGGCAAGTCACCTAACCTTGTTTGCCTCAGTTCCTTATCTGTAAAGTGAACTGGAGAAAGAAAAGGCAAACCACTCCACAATCTTTGTCAAGAAA
This sequence comes from Vombatus ursinus, assembly GCF_900497805.2. Classification (NCBI taxonomy): domain Eukaryota; kingdom Metazoa; phylum Chordata; class Mammalia; order Diprotodontia; family Vombatidae; genus Vombatus; species Vombatus ursinus. The sequence goes on from NW_020954642.1 coordinate 13,770,110, forward strand.
ACCCTAAATGGGATCACGAACAGTAGGACATTACTGAAAAACAACTCAATAACAACAGCATCCACTGTTATTGGCTCCAGCAACTCATGACAATACTTCATTGAGGCATTCAGAAATTGACATTCACATTACTGGATGGAATACATTAAATCTTGGAACATTTGAAATATTGAATTATAACTAATTTTTATTTTTAGGAGTGGGGCACCTATGATTAAAGTCTAAATTATGCTTCAGACTATTTGAATGGATGTGTGCCATTGTGAAAGACTAATGACGGCCTGAAGTAATGCCATTCAGGAATTGGCGAGAGGCACCAGAAAGCATCTGTTTTTTGAAGGGAAGAGGAACTTATGAGGAACATAATGTTGTGGTAAGGTAGCAGCTAGCTATGAATAAGAAGCAAGTGAAGTTGGGAGCTACATAAGGGAGTGGCTAGTTATCTTTTCCAGCTTGGCTAAACTGAAAGGTATCTAGAGACAAGATTTTTATGTTCTGAGTTGGACATTCTATGTTTTGTGTTTTCCTTTTACTATCTACTCTTTCAGCTGGGTTGTTAGTGGAGGCCCTGATGCTGGTACTCTCAGTCAGTCAATCACTTAGGCAGTTAAGGAGCATATTAAGCATTTACTAAGGTCCTAAGCACCCAAGAATACAAATATAAGTTAAAAAAATACAACCCTTGCCCTCAAGGAGCTTCTATTCAAAGGAGATGAGGAAGACAATACATAAAAGGAAATTCAAAAGGTTAGGGCCTCTGCCCAGGGGCATGATGGAGAAGAAGAGATTACAGCCGGTTTAGGAATGAAAAGAGTACTGCTCTGTGCACCTTCCTCAAATGGAGGCTCTGTAAGGTGCAAAATGAACCATCCCATCAGAAGGAGGGGTTGCAGGGCCTGAGGATACTTTTGAAGTGCCAATTTAAAGACTGAAGTTATCTTCAGGATGAATAGTTTTTTGGGCATGGAGAAGAAATACAGAGCACAGCCTGGTGAGAAAGGAATATTTCTAGTTCAAGTTCAATATGGGGAGGAAAGGAGTTATTCATAGGGCACAGAACAATTAACAGAAGCAGGTATGCTTTCCCCTAAAGTAGCAAGGATATGCAACAAGGATATCATAGTACTTATCTTCAGTAGATACAGTAAACACAGTCCCTCAGGTTTCTACTTGTTCAGCTTGGGAATATGTAGTGATTCTCATTGTCTTAGAGGATGTACTAAGTCTGCAGGCCCCATGTGGGAGGGGCATTATATTACATGACACTAGGTGACCAGGCACAGTGAACAGAGCTCCAGTACTAGAGTCAGGAAGGCCTGATTTCAAATCCAGCCTCAAATACTTATTAGCTGTGTGACCCTGGGCAAGTTACTTCCCCCTATATGCTTCTGTTTACTCATCTGCAAAATGAGCCAGATAAGGAAATGGCAAACAACCTTTTTATGTTTTTTTTTCTTTACCAAGAAAACCCTGCATGGGGTTGTTAAGGTTAGGAGTTTAGCGGTGCTGGGACCCTAAAATCACAATAAGCGTGGCCTGCCCGAAAGAATTCCACCCAACTCTTCTTCCAGTCAGAGACAAAGTTTATTAAAAATCCACCATATTGGCCAGACTCTTGAGGATTATGAATATTTGTGAGCTATTGGTTAGGTTCTTAAGGAATCTGAGCACCTTAATGGAGATAAGATGGACTTTATATACAGAAAGACTGTGGGAGGGATCTACAAGTGGCCAAGTAGTTTGGGGTGACTGGAGGAGGGTTCTAAGGAGAATCTGGGTGGGAGTGGCCAGAACTCCTGGAACCTGGACCATGTGGCCAAGGTAGAATGGAGTCTAGATAGGATTAAGTATGAGAACTCACCACGGTCAATTGGGAGGTAACAGAACAAAATTGGGGGATTGGGTATAAACACAATGAAAGGCCAGTTGGTAGGATTATAGCCTCAGGTGAACCCCAGAGATTTGGCCAGGTGGGAAAGTCCAAGGATTTTCCTTTTTGGGGTCCATATCCCAAAGACATGATCTTTTTTTTAGGGGTTCAGATCCCATCCCCATCAGGGTCAAGAAAAGTCCAACATGACTGAACAACAACAACAAAAGTGACCAGTGACCAGGAAATCAACACAGCCAGAGGAAACCCAAGAAGCTGTCTCAAGGGAGGTGTAGCTTGACCCTTTGCCACCCTCCCCCCAAAAACTGAGTTCTAGCTTTATTGACTTTTAGGGGACATCTAGCTTAAGATAGAGGCTGGGAGAGATAAGACTGTAGAAATCAATACTATCCTTCTGGTAAAGTCCTTTTCTTAAGATCCAACATTGTAAACAGTTCTCCTGAGGGGAAAGAAAGTACCGTCAAGAGCAGTATGTGCACTGACAAGTAAAAGGGAGGGAGATTCAGAAGTGGTTCCTGCTGTAAGTTTCACCTGTTCCCCCTAGCTCTCCTCTGCTCAGCTCTTCTTGATTTTTTCTCAATGTTCTTCCTCTGAGTTCCTCATCCAAAAACCATGGTATTGTTAAAATGAAGCAAAACTCAGGAAATAAAACAAAAGAGTACTGTAGCAACCCAAGGCAATAACACAATAACAAGTGTGTTGGGCAATGAATCTCAAATTAAGCACTGCTTTTGGGGTTGTTTTTCTTTTTTTTTTCTTTTTTCTTTTTCAAAAGGCTGATAGGTGAACATTTCTAAAACGGATAGGCTAATGGCATCTGAGTTCCTCACATATAAGAGCATCATAGTAAAATTAGATTCATGATAAGGAGATGGGGTCAAAGTGCTTGTGGCTGCCCTTTCTTTTGGGCTGTCTAGCATGTACTCAGTCTAAAGAGGATTTTAAAATGGATTGACTCAGCAAAATTTTAATAACATATTACCCCCTCCCTCACTTGAATTAGGGCTCTCTATTAATTGCATGAAATGAATTTCAGTAGGGGAACCTCATAAAACAAGAGAAAATAATCACCATCTCCATTAATTAGGGTACCATGTTGAGTTACATTGTAAAAGGTAATCATTTAAGAGCTAATTAAGACTGTCTTAACTCCGAGATCATTCAATCAATAAATATCTGTTAAATGCTTACTATGTGCCAGGCATTGTGCTAAGCACTCAAAAAGAGGCAAAATACTGTTCCTACACTCAAGGAATTTATAATCTAATGTGAAAGAAAACATGCAAACAAATATATACAAAGCAAGTCATATACAGGATAAATAGAAAATGATTAACTGTCACAGTTCTAAAATGCATAGAGAACTAAGTCAAATTTATAAGAATACAAGCTGTTCCCAAAGTGATAAATGGTCAAAGGATATGAATAGGGGCAGTTTTCAGATGAAGAAATTAAAGCTATCTATAGTCATATGAAAAAATGTTCTAAATCACTGTTGATTAGATAAATGCAAATCAAAACAACTTTGAGGTACCACATCATACCTATCAGGTTGGATAACATGACAAAATAGGAAAATGATAAATGTTGGAGAAGATATGGGAAAATTGGAACATTAATACATTGTTGGTGGAGTTGTGAACAGATCCAATCATTCTGGGGAGCAATTTGGAACTATGCCCAAAGGACTATAAAGATATGCACCCCCTTTGATCCAGCAATATCACTTGTAGGGCTGTATCCCAAAGAGATCATAAAAATGGGGGAGAAAGACCAACATGTACAAAAATCTTCATAGCATCTCTTTCTGTGGTGGCAAAGAATTGGAAATTGAGGGAATGCCCATCAACTGGGGAATGGCTGAACGAGTTGTGGTATATGAATGCAATGGAATATTGTTGTGCTATCAGAAATGATGAGCAAGTGGACTTCAGAAAAACCTAGAAAGATTTGTATAGACTGAGACTGAGCAAAACCAAGAGAATATTGTACACAGTAACAGCCACACTGTGCAATGACTGACTTTGATAGACTTAGCTCTTCTCAGCAATGCAAGGATCTAAGACATCTCCAAAAGTCTCATGATAGAAAATGCTATCCACATCCAGAGAAAGAACTACGAAGTTTGAACGCAGATTCAAACATACTATTTGCTCTTTTTTTTTCTTCTGTTTTGTTTTGTTCATTTTTTCTTGTGGTTCCTCTTATTGGTTCTAATTCTTCTTTGCGACATGACTAATGTGAAAATATGTTTAATAGGAATGTATATGTAGAGCCTGTATTAGATTGCATGCCATCTTGGGGAGGGTGGAAAGGAGGGAGGGAGAGAAAATTTAAAACTTAAAATCTTAAGGAAGTGAATGTTAAAAACTAAAAATAAATTAATGAAAAAAAAGAAAGAAAGAAAAGAAAATGATTAACTGAGAGAAGACACTAGAATTAAGAGAGATTAGGGAAGGCTTCCAGAAAAAAGGTGAGAGTCTAGCTGGGAATTAAAGGAAAAAAGTGAGGACAATAATCAGAGTAGAGGAGGGAGAGTATACCAGGCATGAGGGACAGTCAGAGAGAATTCTGGGAACAGAGAGGTGGAGTGTCAGGGAGGAGGCCAGTATTACCAAATCTAAGAGTAGGTTTAGGCGAGTAAGATTGGAGGGAGCCAGGTTATGAAGGACTTTGAATGCCAATCAAGGCATTTTATACTTGATTCTAAATCTTCTTGCCTGGAGGCAGTAGGAAATCACTGGAGACTATTAAATAGTGGTTGAATGTAGGATGAATTGGAGTGGTGAGAGACTTGAGGCAAGCAGATCTACCAGAAGGGTATTACAATAATGTAGGTGAGAGGTGATGAGGGCCTGTACTAGAGTGGTAGCAGGGTCAGAGGAGAGAAGGGAGCATATTTGAGTGGTGTAGCAAGGGCAATAGATACAGGCCTTGCCAACAGATTGGTTTGAGGGGTGAGAGAGAATGAAGAATCTAGGATGACTCCTAGGTGATAAGCTAAAGTGACTTGGGAGGATGGTGTTGCCCTCTACATTAATAGGGAAGTATGAAGCAAGGAGGGTTTGGGGGGAAAATAATGAGGTCCATTTTGGACATATGGAGAGTCAATATGTTAAAAGTATTTTTTGAGATTTACACTTTAATATGAAAACAAGTCACACGGCATATAAAAACATTGTGGAAATTCTGATACAGAATAATTTAGGTAGTAACCATTAATAAATATATATATATATATATATATATATATATTTGAACTGAACTGTCTTCTAAAGCAGATTTGTCAATGGAATTGTAGACAGGTTCCCTAATCCTTCTTTCTTTTATGAAGTATAAGGGGTCTCATAGTTTTCTTCCTGTGCCTGTATTTCACATGTCACAGTAAATAATAACTATTAAAGCACATTTGAAAAGTTTTCATTTCCCGAATTCAGAACTTTAAAGAGTTAACTGGAAAGTAGTCCAGGAAATAAAACATCAAGAAGATTCAAATATTTGCTCCTGACTTCTCCCTGATTTTCCTCTCATCCTCAGCTACTAGTGCTTATAATTATTAAAGATCTTTTGAAAAGCTGAGAAATGCTAAATAATTTGGAATAAGGAAGACCTTAATTTAGCCTTGATAAAGAAGTTAAATATTCTTGTCCAAATTCAAACACATTATCACTTAATGGCAGGCACTAATAATTCCATTTGAACTTAGCTTTCTTCCTCTTCTTTTTTTTTTTCCTAGTGATTAGCGCTGTCAATGGAAATATAACTAGGACTTTAATTAGGATCATACAATAAAAGAATCTCCAAATTTTAATGGACATCAGATGATATCTAGTCCAACTTTCACTGCTGCCTCTAACACATGAATACCTTCCCTATCACAACTGATAAATGGTCATACAAATTGTGCCTAAAAAACTCCAGGAAAACAGAACTCATTGCTTCCCGAGAGCAGCCCAGTTCTCTAACTGATAGAAGCTAGCTACATGGTGCAGTGGAAATGATGTGGCTTAGGGGTTCAGGGATCCTGGGACCCCAAAATCACAACCTCCCCAAAAGAAATCAACCCAAGTCTCTTTCAGTCAAAGACAAGGTTTATTAGAACATCCATCATATTGGGCAGACTCTTAAGGAATTTAAACATTTAGTAAGCTATTGGCTATATTATAAGAATATGACCAATGGCTACATTTTAAGAATCTGAGCAGTGGCTAGGTTATAAGAATCAGAGCAGTGGCAGATTATAAGAATCTAAGCAGTGGCTAGATTTTAGGAATCTGAGCCATGGCTAGGTTATAAGAATCTAAGCATCTTAATGCAGTCAAAGTGGACCTTATATACAGAAAGACTGTGGGAGGGACCTAGGAGTGGCCACTAAGCTGGGGTGAACAGAACTCCTGGGACCTGGACCTTGGGGCCAAGGGAGAACAGAGCCTAGCTAGAATTAAGGGTTGCCATACATAGGGAGGTAAAACAAAGGAAGGTCAAGCTAAGTTAAAGGTAACAGAATTGGGAGATTGGGTGTAGCCACAATGAAAGGCCAGTTGATGGGATTATAGCCTCATGCAAATGCAGGAGATTTGGCCAAGTGAGAAAGTCCAGGGTTTTTTCTTTCTGAGGTCTAGATCCCAACCCTGTCAGAAAGAGTGTCTGGTCTGAAGTCAGGAAGACCTGAGTTCAAATTTCGGCTTAGACATTTATTAACTGTGTGACCCTAGTCAAGTCTTTTAATCCTGTTTGCCTCAGTTTCCTTATCAGTAAAAATGAGTTGGAGAAGGAAATAGCAAACTACTCCAGTATCTTTGCCAAGGAAACCTCTAAAGGGGTCATGAAGAATCAGACACAACTGAAAAATGATTGAACAAGAAAATATCTTTTTCCTTTTATTAAATTAAAATCTATCATGCTGCAACACCAATATCCTGGTTTTAATTCTGCCTCCTGAGATGAAGAAAAACAAAATTAATCTCTCTTCTCTATGGTAGTCTTCAAAGTTTTGACCCCCTCCTCCAATCTTCTCCTGGTTTATGGAGTATTCATTCATTCATTACTCTTCAAGTTCTCTCAAGCATTCTGGTTGCCCTCCTATGGATGCATTCCAGCTTGACAAATGGATTAATGAGTGACTTAATTATTCTTTCCTACTGTGGGGCATTAAAGCCTACTGTGACATAATACAAGGAATTCAGAAGCAGAAAAAAACCAGTTTACAGCCAAATATTAAGGCATATTTAGAGATACTTTTTTTTTTTCTTTTTGCCTCCAGAAGATACAACCTCAAGGAATTAACAACAAAAGCAGGATTATTAAAGAAGAGCTGCTGAGAAACTCAGAAATGCTAAATAACTTTGGGCAAGGGAAATGCTAATTTTGTCTTTCCAAGGGAAGGTAAGATAGCAAATCTGATTCTAAGTTAAATGCAGACCAGACTGGAGAGCTGTTAAGCACTCTATTATGGAGGCAGCCTCTTCATCAAGATTATTATCACGTAACTTTTCAAGCAGTAATGCCAAAGTATCTGCCTCTCTTTCAGGGAAATATCTTGGGATGTTTCAGACTAAGCCATGCAGATGAGATCCAAGCAAAGGCAAAAAGTGACACTTGATAAGTGATTGACTATAATTGGCAAGTAGAATAATGCTCTATTTGGGAGAAGAAAGTCAGAAAGCACAATAATTGTTTGTTTAGATTATGTCACAGTTTTTATTTTTTTTTACAGCCTGCCAACAAATTACTTTGTATTATGCAGATGAGTAGGGCTGAATCTGCTTTCTCTTCTATTATATGATAATGGAGGGGGGTCAGGGACACATTGGATTCATAGAATCTTAGAGTTGGAATAGATTATAAAGTCAAAGAAGGCAAGAGATGTGTCTTATTTAAGCCTAGGGTCTTCTGCAATATCTGTCACAAGGTACTGAGACCTGAAGAATGAATCTGGAATGAATTAAATTCACTTCAACATTGAAGTATTCAAATATTTCACCACTTGCATTTCCTTTAAAAAAGAGCAACCAAAAATATTGTAGAAGAGTATCCATAGATTTTTCTGACTGACAAAAGGGTCTTTAACACGCACAAAAAAAGTTTAAAAATTGATGGGGATGGGATCTGAACCCCTAAAAGGAAAAGACCATGTCTTTGGGATCTGGACCCTAAAAAACAAAATCTCTTGGACTTTCCCACACAGCCAAGATACCTGGAGTTCACCTGATGCATTGCCCACCTCAGTAATCCTTTCAACTCTCATTGTGGTTCTAGACCCAGACTAACCTTTCATTGTCTCTTATCTCCAGAGCACTCCAGGCTACTTTCCACCCCTTAGTAACATCTAGACCCCTTTTCTGTTACCTCCTGATGACTTCAGACTATTTGCCACTCCTTGATCCCATCCAAATCTTCCCACAATCTTTTTTCCCTGTAAAAAAGTCAGTCTTGTCTATACCAAATGTGCAGATTCTTAAAATCATAGCCCCGTCTACAGGTAACAATAAATCTTGTCTGTGACTGAAAGTAGGCTTGAGTGGTTAAATTCTTTTGAAGCAGACCCACACCCTTTGTCCTTGCATTTTGGGGTTCCCAGCACCCCTAGACAGCAGCAGAATGACTTTAATAGAGTTACCCCGATGTGCAATGCTTTGCCTCAGGAGGTGATGGGTTCCTTATAAATGAAAGTGTTTAAACAAAGTCTAGATGGCCACCTTTTGAGGATATTGCTGAGTGTACACTGAAGAAGGAATTCTTGTTCAGGTTTGGGTTGGGTTTGATAACTGCTGAAGTCCCTTCCAATTTGACAATTTTATGATAAATAATTCTGTCTTCAAGTTACTTCTGTCTTCTGGGACTGAGAGAAAAAAGTTATCCAACCTCTTACTAGATTCAAAATCCCCTTTGTAATATCTTCCAATTCCTCCATTGTTAATTTTTTTTTCCATTGGTCACCAGTTCTGGCATAAGCTATGTTACCTTATGCCAATCATATCACTTTTGTTAGTTATGTTTTCCTCATTTGTTGAAATGGGTACAATATTATCTTGCTAATGTTAACTATTTGTCATAAAGAGCAAATGAAATGACACACTGGAAAAGTGATCATTAAAATTTAAAACTACTTTTTAAAAGACTATGCAAACATAAGGGGATATTATTAATGTTATTGTTTTCATTATTCTAATAATAATAGCTATCATGTATAGTACCTATGATGTTCTAGACACTATGCTAAGCACTTTACAAATATTATTTTATTTAATCTTCACCACAACACTGGGGCTTACATGCTATGATTACTCCCATTTTTACAGTTGAGGAAATGGGCAAACAGAGGTTAAATGACTTGCCCAGGGTCAAAAAACTAATATGCATCTGGGGCATTTGGAGTCAAGTCTTCCTAACTCCAGGTCCAGAACTCTATCTACTATACCACCTAGCTGCTTCACTAAATTCCTCCTTTGATTCCTCATTGTGAGTGTAAGGAAGGGAAAGTATAAGACACTTATTAGTAAGCAATTTATTCATTGTGGCTAGCAAATAATCAATAAATTGAAGTTAATGGCCCTTTCAGAAACCAAAGGCGAACTTAATGGCCATTGAGTGGAAGTCAACTGTGATCAATTAATGATTAATGAGAGAATCAATATTATAATGAGAAGTGGCTTTATTATAATGAGGGGCTAGGGGCAGCAGGGACTTTAATCATGTCATTCTTAAACAAAGAGACTCATTTCTACCAAGACCACTCCTGCATCTGGCAGTCTTGACAAAAAGGATCTGTTCTCCATCTAGTCCTGCATGAGATCATGATGGACCAAAAATCATCTAGGTTTGATTCTCTTTGCCCTTTAATTAAAAGTAACTGTCTCAGTTGGGTGGGGTCCCACATCAGATTGAGGGGAATGTTAATCCAATTTCTTCATCATCATCATCCATGTCCTTCAGAGACTGCTTTGACCAAGGATGAAAATGGAATTAAGGTCAGATAGTGCACTGACAGTAAATTCTGTAACTAAAAGGCTACACTCCAAGACTAAAGCAGAGGGGGAATTGGTCTGTGACTTTTTGCTCCAGATGATTGTGCATGCAAAGCAGCATCTGAGACTGAGATGCAACAAATTATTGGTATATTTTCTATTGCTTGTAGTAATTTTGGCCTAACAACACCAAGAAAACAGAGGTTCTCCACCAGCCAACACCACACCATCCATATGTGGAATCAGTGGTTATAGCAAATGGAGAAATTTTGAATGCTGTGGATAAGTTCACTTACCTTGGCAGTTTACTTTCCAGGGATGTTCACATAGATGATAAGTTTGATGCACACATTGCCAGAGTTAGCTCTGCATTTGGAAGGCTCTGAAAGAAAGTGTAGGAGAAAAGAGATATTAGGCTGCCTATGAAACTGAAGGTCTACAAAGCCATTGTCGTTGACCTCATTGTAGTATATACTTGCTTTTGTTTCGAGGGTGCATCTAGGAAGTTTTATTGCATTTAGGTAAACGAAGACAGTGTTGGTGATGAGAAGGCAATGAAAGATACAATTCTTCAGTAATAAGTGATAATTGCTGCTACTTTTTCTGACTTTCTACCAAAGACTCCTTGCCATGTCTGATAGTCTGTGCCTCCTCTGATATTAAAATCACCAAGAATTACAAACTTGTCTTCTTTCAGCACATTGATGATAAGGGTCTCCAGGGCTTCATAATTTTTTTTTGACCTCATCAAGGTTCATCACTGTGGGACCACACACAATGATGATGGTGGCATGATGCTTTCCTGCAAGTGACAATTGCATTGTCATGAACCTTTAATTGATTCCTTTTGGGAGGCACACAAAATGTATGCAGGATAAGTTGGAGACAATCTCAGAGGGAAGACACTAACATTGAAGTGAAATACAATAGGAAAACCTTGGTTGCAATAGGAAATTCTACTGATGAAGACTGGCACTTGTTCTGCAATTTTAATACTCTTAGAAAGTGTCATGAGTCCCAGGGGATTAAAGGGATTTCCCTGGGTCATGTCAAATGTAGGATTTGAACATGTCTTTCTGAATCTGAAACTGGCTCTTACCCACTAAGCTATTCTGTTCCTCCTGATGAAGGTTATTAAGTTGAAAAGACTTTCCTTACACTTCCAGGGATAGATTGCAAGTTTATTGCTAAGAGTAAAGAGGCTTGTCTAAAGAAGGTGGGCTTCAAGGGGATTTCTTGTTTTCAACTCTGCATCTCCTAGAGAATCATCTATTAGGTCACAGAGGTAAGCTGTTCTGCAAGAGTTTTTGTCTACTGACAAAATAAAGGAGCCTGAAATTATTATTACTAGTAGATAAAAACATATCAGAAGTGATTTTCCCTATTTAGGATTTGAAAAAAAATTCTCTTTGACTTATCTAACACTAAAATTACTCTCTTTCTTAGAGGTATTTCCCCTGATACTTTCCAGACCTAGCTGATTCTTTTATTCAATATATAATAATCACTTACATTTAAGAGGGTAAAATAAATAAAAAGGATGGTAAGTGATTTTCCCGCCTAGATTTTTTTTTTCAATTAATGTAGGTTTTAAAATTTCCTTGGTTCTCTGACAAAAAGAGTTAGCTTATTTATGCCACAGGACTAGATTTTCACTTTGTTTTAATGATAGATAGATAGATAGATAGATAGATAGATAGATAGATAGATAGTATAGATAGAATAATAAACAATTATGCAACATCAGGAACTATCATTGAGTATTTTTGAATTATGTTCTTGACACTCTTAACAATTTTTAGGACTCCCAAATTTGTTTCTTATTGTTGTTTTGCTATTCTGAACTTGACAAATGTCAACATAAACATTTTTATACACAAAATTAAGACCAGAAAAAGCAGTTTTTATATAAAACTGTGAACCTCTGTGGTATGAAACTTCCTTCTTTAATGTATTAATAAATTCAACTTGTTAGTTTTAAAGCTGTCCCTTTTGTCTGTCTCCCTCCGAACTCCTTTTCTCTGCTGTGCACTAAATATCTCTTTATCTATCTATTTCATCAATATTGAATATCTTTCTTTTCTTTTCTTTTTCATCTTTTTTGGGGATATTGAGAACATAAAAATAATCTTGTATCATAATCTCGTATCCTATTGAGAACTGGGCAGCTAGGTGTCATAGTATATAGAGTACTGGACCTGTATTCAGGAAGACTCATCTTTATGAGTTCAAACCTGGCTTTAGACACTTACTAGCTTTGTGACCATGGGCAAGTTACTTAACCCTGTTTGCCTCAGTTCCTCATATGTAAAATGAGCTGGAAAAGGAAATGGCAAACCACTATAGTATCTCTGCCATGAAAACCCCAAATAGGGTCATGAGGAGTCTGATATGACTGACCAACAACATTAACAATTTATTTATTTTGTCCTGTAACTGCCTAAGCCACATGTCTTTGTCTCTGATCTTAGTGAAGAAATTCAGCTGACTTGTAATGAGTTGTTTAGAAATTCACTTCTGTTAATCACTCTTCTCTTCTTGCCTCAAGGAACCCTGTTGTCCTTAGAGAATTCAGGTAGATATCAGGAAATTTGATCTAGTATGTTTATATCATCACACTATTTTTAAAGGATATCTGGTTTGGTATCCAAAAAAGTCTGGTCCACTATCTTTTAACCTTGCAGGTAGACTCAAACACTGAACTTTTTTTAGGAGGGAAAGAGGCAGGAGGATGGGTGGGGGACTATTTCTGACCCCTCATTTTCAACTTCCAACCAATCATATTGCTCCTCATGCCTCAGCTATACACTCAATCATGTTCTCCTCAACCCCATTATGTCACCTATCCTGCTCTGTTCCTTGTTTTAACCTTATAAAAATGAGTTAAGTTCTCATCTCGGGATCTTTTGCAATCCATTGATGTTTTATTAATAGGCTCATACCCTGTTAATAAATCATTATCTTGCTCGGAGTAATTGTGCCTCAGTCTACCTTGGTTGAATTTATTCACAGCATTATCATTAACCCTAGCTCCCACCAAATCTATGCTTCCTCCCTCCACTGAAAAAAAAAAAGAAAAAAATTCTTTTGTGACTAATAAAAATAGTCCAACAAAATGAATCCACACATTTTTTTCCTATCTGAAAATGTTTCATTTTACATGTTTAGTTCATCTTTTGCCAAAATGTAGGAAGTAAGCCTTATCATCAAAACTAGGGTCATGATTGGTCATTGCTTTGAACAAAGTTCTAAAAGTCTTTCAAAGTTATTTTTCTTTATAATATTATAATGATTGTGTGAATTGTTCTCCTGGTTCTGCTCACTTCACTCAGCATCAGTTCATAAAAGGTCTTCTAGATGTCTCTCAAATTGTCCCTCTCCTATTTTCCTACAAAACAATCATGATGCATTAAATTATAATCTGTTAACCATTCCCGCGTTATTAAGCACTGCTTTCATTTCAATTTCTTTGCTACAACAAAAAGCACTCATTAACATACACATATTCCCACATATACACATAAATACACACACATATTGGTCCTTTTCCTCTTTCTCTTACCTTTTTGGAGTATTTGACGTAGTAATATCACTTAGTCAAAAGGTATATGCGCCTTAGTGATTTTTTTTTACAGAAAGACTTGACCTGATTAGTTATTTTCAATTCAAATAATTTTTCTTTTGTTTTCTTTTTTGATGAGGCAATACGGGTTAAGTGACTTGCCCAGGGTCACACAGCTAGTGTCAATTGTCTGAGGTCGAATTTAAACTCAGGTCTTCCTGACTCCAAGGCCTGAGCTCTATCTACTGAGCCACCTAGCTGCCCCTAAATGCAAATAATTTTTAAAAGACTTTCTTGGTTATCTAAAATTCAAGAACTAATAACTCCCCATAATCATAAAAATGAAGAGTCTATATTTCTGTATTTAATGTGAAGACATAAGTTTCCACTTAAGAATAAAGTATAGTGCCTTTATGCAAAACAAGAGAAAAACCAATACCTTGCAAATTGGGCTAAGGTGATTTTGGAGATATTACTACATACCAGATATGAAAAATCCAGAAATGAGGAGCTGGAAAAATTAGCAGGGGAGACCTTTTGAATCCAGAGACATTGTAACATCATGGTCTGAGGCTGAATTAATATCATTGGGAAGACAGTTGTGCCTGACAAACAGATGCTTGCATATTTATTTCAGAAAAAAAAAGTCAAGTCTCTTGTCAGTTCTAACAAGAAAAGCACAGGTCTATTTTGCCAACAAATTAGTACCTCTGGGGGTATAAACCTGAGATGTCTCATATTCAGAGATATGGATTCTTTGCCCATTTGTTTCTCCTGAAAGAGGTCATGCGAGAGAACCCAAGGAGCATTAATCCATCGACTTATTAGACAAATTTTAAAGTGCTTACTATGGTCCTAACACCTTGAGTGGGAAGCCCTTCATGATTCACTTACTCTTTTATTTAAAAAGGTGTTACTAACAACCTGTTCAGAGATAGTATAACAGCTGAGCAACTTTTCACAGTTTAATAACTTTCTTTTTCATTCAACAGTCTTCTATTAAAAACTTACTATGTTCTCAACACCATGACCAGGGAAACTTTTAGTTTACTCACTCAAATGCAGTGTATAGAGCACTGGACCTCAAGCCAGCAAGACCTGCATTGGAATCCAGCCTCAGGCACTGACTAGGAAAGTCACTTAACTTCTGCCTGCCTCAGTTCCTACATAATCACAGGGTTGTTGTGTGGATAAAATCAGGTAATTTTGTAAAGTTATTTAAAATCTTAAAGCACTGTTTAAATGTTATTATATTAATGCTTTTATTAATAATAATTTCATTTATTTATCCATTCAAGATACATTAAGTACTTAGCAATGTTTGATTTCTTCTTTTGGGAGAATCAGGGAATTTTTTTTTCAGTCAAAGTAGTGAGGCTTTATTATGTAAAACACCACCATCTGCTATTGTATGTCCAATAGGAGTCGGCAGAGTTTCTAGTGAATCTGCTGGGGGAGTTTTAATAGTTAAGGTAAAGCTGCTATTTAACCTAGGCCTTGAAGAAGAGAAAGGAATCAAATAGACAGTTGTATGTCACAGAAGATAAGACTGGGTGAATAGAGATCAATTATACCCCAGCAGGAATTCTGCCTCAGATACTTGCTTACTGTGCAATTACTGGGAATCTTTTTGTCCAGCTCCACTAATGACAAAAATGAAGATAATATTAAGTCTTTATTGTGGTTAGGAATGGGCATAAAGTTAGAGTGGGTGACCAAAATATTTGTGGTAAAGGAAAGAAAGAAGAAATAACAGGTTCTTGACCAAACTTCACTTTTACTTTGTTCCCCCAAATCATACATACACATGTACACAAGTGTGTACTCCTTAAAATACTGGTTAATCCCTTCTTATGTCTTTATGCCATCATATGTGAATAATTATTAGTGTGTGTGTGTATGGATGCATGTATATATGTATATGCACATGTACAAATGCATACATGTGTGTACATATATGAATACACACAGGAATACATATACACATATACACACATGTTTGTATGTATATGTGTGTACACATATATACACACATACAAAAACACATACACAT
Organism: Vombatus ursinus; assembly: GCF_900497805.2. Lineage (NCBI taxonomy): Eukaryota > Metazoa > Chordata > Mammalia > Diprotodontia > Vombatidae > Vombatus > Vombatus ursinus. Next base: position 13,785,583 of record NW_020954642.1, read on the forward strand.
GTACACATATATATAGCTAGGGTAAGCTTAAAGGCATAGAATCTGAGAATGCTAGGTGTAGATAGCACTTAAGAATATAGTTAATTAGCAAGCCAACTCACCAAGCATTTGTTTAGCACTTATTATGTTCCAGGTACTGTGATAAAGCACTGAGAATATTAATATAAGCAGAAAGAAAGCCCCTACCTTCAGGAGCATATATACTAATGGGGGAAGATAACACATAAAAGGAAACTGAAAAGTGGAGGAGGGAGAGGGTCAGAGGCTAGCAGTTTGGGCATGGTAGAGAAAGTACAGAGTTAGGAGTGCAGTTGAGAGAAAACTAAGATTTGGTTGGCCTAGGTGTCCTTAAAATGGAGATTCTTGGAGGAACCAGCTAATCAGAGAGAAAAGCTAAACAAACATCAAAGATCACTTAATGTTAGAACTGTCAGAGAGCATTATTCAGTCATTTCAGTACAGTCAGACTCTTCATGATCCCATTTGGGGTTTTCTGGGCAAAGATACTGGAGTGGTTAGCCATTTTTTTCTCTAGCTCGTTTTACAGATGAGGAAACTGAGGTGAACAGGATGAAGTGGCTTGCCCAGAGTCACACATCTAGTACGTGTCTACAGCCAGATTTGAACTCAGGAAGATGAGTCTTCCTGACTCCAGGTCAAGCACTTTATCCACTGTGCCACCTAACTGTCCTGAGAGCATACAGCAGAGAATATACTCTTCCCAGAAGGGACCATAGGACATAAGATGTTAAAAGTAGAAGAAACTTTAATCATCACATGGTCAAACTCCATTATTTTAGAGAGTGGGAACCTGAGGCTTATGGAAGCTAAGTAATTTCATAAAGGTCACATAGTTAGATAATAGCAGAACTGAGTTTAAACCTTAGTATCTTCATTCTCTTTTCCATGGTAGCATGGATACCTCTTACATTTGTGTGGTAAAAGGGATGATTCTCTCTTTATGGATATGGGGAATATGTTATTGCTTATTCTGGACTTAATTCCCCTCACATTATGAATGACATAAATCTTTGGGGATTTTAAGACCCATCTCTCAAATGTCTCTGTGTGAAGAAGACTGGATCATGGCTTTCCATTTCAAGAGATGAGGAACTTTTGAGTAGATTCTCTTGACCATTAAACATATCCCTTACAATCCACTGTAGTTCATTTAAAAGCTTTCTCATAGGCTGTGGTTTCCTGACATTACATTAATACTATTTAGAGGGTAAAGAAAGGAGCTGTTTACATCTATTGCTTTGGTATATTTTCATATGTTAGAGCATATCCTTCCATACCTGGAAGTCAATTTTTCATGCATCCTTTCCTCAATAGCTGTCAATTTCCAGGTCCTCTTTTTCTCCTTCATTACCCTAATCCATGAACCCTCATTGCTGAGGTCACGCCAAATGGATTCAGAGCCTTCTCTATGCATTTGGAGAGGTAATTTTGTACAGACACATAATATTCTGCCCGCAGTACTGCACAGGCTGCCTTTCCAGGCATATGGTAAGTCAGGCTTCAATCATTGCCAAAAATTCTGAGCAAGTGAAAGTCATCTGAAGTTTTAAGGGTGGTTGGGGGAGTTTTAATGTCATATGCAGGAAAAACATCTGAATGTGGGGATATTACATAAGTGTCCCTGTATAACTTCCACTGGGTAACAAAGTCAGTAAGTAGGCCGAGTCAGATAAAAATAAATGAACCTGTGTTTAGTCTTTGGACTGAATTCAGCTTGGGCATAGCTCTATTGCTTTTATATTAATTTGAATAGTCTAAATGTAAGTGCTTTACCTTTGTATAACCTGGTAATGCAAATAGAAAGCATATATCACTATGTTATTTTTATCTCTGCCTCTCTGTTACTATCTATCTGTGTATCTGTCTGTGTGTATATATGCATATATGTCTGTGTATTATATATCTATATACACACAACCATAGTTTATTTTTCAAAATTTCTATAGGATGCTAAGGTTTACAAAGTACTTCTATTAGATTACAAGGTTAGTTGTTTAAATATCATTTCCATTTTTTTTCAGATAGAGGAAAAAAAAATAAGGTTCAGAACCATTAAGAGAAGAACAATAATTATATAGCTATGTGTCAGAGCAAGGATTTTATACCAGGTCTACTGATTCCAAGTACTGTATTCCTTATGTTATGGCGTGTCATCTCTTAGGATTAATCAAATATTAAAGTTACTCAATTAAACATTTATTGGTAGTGAGAATTAATAATAAAACTAAGGTATAGATAATTATTTACAATATTTTAGTGGTAAATTATCACCACTAATGTTGCTTCAAATCCTTACTGCAATAATAGATAACTTCACTTCTCAAAATTAATGAGGACAAGCAATAATTTTGACACAGTTTCCATTTCCAGTAACACAAAATAATGTGCTCTTTTACTGACATTAGGATAAATCAGAATGTGTGATCTTGTCCAGATGAAACTGTATTGACCTGGTTGCCCCAACTTTTGCTACTTTTTATCAGTTGAGTACTAGACTGTTTTGTCATTTATGAATCATTGTGCACTTTTGCCGTGTTTTTTAATTCCATGCTTTTTAAGAATGAATATTAATCCATGAAAACACCATAAAAGTGGTAGCTCTTAAAGAGCACACTACTATAACTGTTAGAGATGTTGCAGCAGCAGTAGGTATGGATGTCAAACATTCCAAGGAAGTTTAAATTAACAGTGAATAATCATAATTTGCATCAAAGAGCAAAGAAAAATGTGCTAGAAAATTAAAAAAAAATACAACTTGCTGAAAAACAGCCCAAGTAATCCTCAAAACTGCTAGAAGGTCTGGCATTAATTCTTTGACAATATAGTATGAGCTCCTTGAAGTTATATGAAAAATGAGAAGACCAATTAAAACATTAGCCAAATATTGCTATCAAGAAAAAAAAAACTCTTGAAAACATAGATCCATACAATTTACTTCACTTAAGATAACAAATAAAGTACTTTCACAAGAATTATCTTCATCTTCTTTGTAGGATAAAGGTAACAATAATTACATAAGGCTTTTTTCACTATCTCATTTTGGTGTGAATGTGGTCCTGGATTCTCGAAGGGTTTACAACCAGAAGACAACATTTGATAGTTTCTACCAAATTGGAAAAACAAGAACTAATCTAGGAATATACCTTCAGGATAAATAAGGTCAAGAGAGTCCAAAGAAGCCACTTCATATTCAAGTTACAAGGACTATAAGAGAAGAAACAGTAGGCTTTAAGTAGCATGTGCTTAAATACAATGTTGTAGTTTTTTATTTTTTTTTATAGAAATAAAGATAAAACCATACTTAAAAAATCATTTTAATGAATAGTTATAGTCAAGGAAAGAAAGTTCCCAAATTGACCATGTCTAAAAATGTTTATCTTAACTGGCATATTGAGTTTATCACCTTTTCACTAAGAGTTGGGTAACAGATTTATGATGGAAGTTCTAGATTCTGACATTGAATATCTTGGAAGCTTTAATTTTGGGATATTTTAGAAAGTTATTTTTGAATTATCTCTATTTTCACTTTGCCTTTTAGTTCTAGAAGGTCTGGGCAGTTTTCATTCACAATTTATTTTAATATGGTGTCTTGGCTCCCTTTTTTGGTAAAGTCTTTCAAGTAGTCCAATGATTTCTTTTTTCTCCTTGAATTGTTTTGTAAATCAGTTGTTTTGATAAAAGGTAACAACCTTTTTTTCCCTTTTTTAAGGCTTTTATCTTTATTTTAATAATTCTTGTTATCTCATAGAGTCATTAATTGCTGTTTGCTCTTTTATATTTTTTCAAGGTTTGTTGCTTGTTTTATAGTACTTTGTTAATTTCCATCACAACTCTTTCCTCCATATTTCTTATTTCATGTCCAATTTTTTTCCTCAAGAAATTTAATTTCTTTCATAATAGGATTTTTTTTAAAATATCTGTTTCAATACTTCTAGGAATTCTTATTTACCATGTGGCCAAGCTGTGTTTTTCTTTGAGACTTTGCTTATAGATATTGTAGAATAATTCTCTTCTTCAGAGTTTATTTCTTGAAGGTCACTGATTCAATAATAGCTCTTTGTTATGGATTTTTTTTGCTCTTTTTTTCCAATTTTATTTCTTGAAATATGACTTTGTGTTAGTTCCAGATTCTGTGCACTTATGCAGGAAATAACTTGTTTTGTCCTGATCTGTATTCTCTTGGGTCATGCCAATACTTTTCATGGGAAATGGGTGCAGTAGAAACAGGTTTGTTGTTGTTCAGTTTTTTGTTGTTTCTTGCTCTTTGTCACCCTATTTGGGGTTTCTTTGGCAGAGATACTAAATTACAGATGAGGAAACTGAGGCAAACAGTGTTAAGTGACTTGCCCAGAATCACATAGCTAGGAAATGGTTGAGGCCAGATTTGAAATCAGAAGATGATTCTTCCTGAATCTTGGCCTTGTACTTTATCAATTTTGCCACCTTGCTGCCCATGCTAAGGGCCTGCAAACTCTCATTGTGCTCTAAACCATAAGTTCCAAAAGTGAGTGATACTGCCACTTAGGGGTGCTGCAATGATCCAGGGGAGTGGTAGTGGCTTTAGTAGCAATTGAGGAGTGCTGAATAAAAATAAGGGGGTGGTGAAATCATAAGGAAAAAAGAGAAGAGGATTTTCAAAAACTATTCATACATGTTTCATCTGTTGTGTAAAGAGTTAAAGTCATAATGATTACATTATTTTCCAAATAAACACAACATGCAAGTTATTACCAATCAATGGTCAATTCTGTCAACAGATCTTAACAAGTAAATGCTAGCAGGTGAGCATATTGCACATTGTCAGGAAGTCCAGCGTGCATTGGCAGGAATATGTACATGTAATGACTTGTTTAAATATGATACTATGTGGTTATATGATGTAATATTGCATCATCAATCTTTTAATGCAGGGAAAATACAAATTTATAATAAATTATTACATTTTTAAGATATGTCATTTAAAATATTTTATTTTTTTTTGAAATAATGTAAATTTTAAAAAAAGGTTAAAAAATGTAGATTTCTGGGGGAGAGGTGTTAAGTATTTTTTTAAAGGGGGCAGCAGGCCAAATAAGTTTGGGAACCTCTGCTCTAAATTCTCTGATTTAGGATGTGGTCTCATCATTATCTTCCTATTCTGAGCTTTGCAAGCCCCCAACCGATAACACAAATGTAGACATGTCCCTGATTAGAGCTCCAGTAGACTGCTGCTGGCCTCAGCAACTGTCAACTAGCCGGTAGGCTTTGTAGGTTCAAAACTTTGTAGGTTCAAAACAAAACTTCACACTCACACTTAGTATAAGCTCCTTGCACAAACTACTGAGCCCTAGTCCTGGTCTGTGGACTGAATTCACAATACCTGTCTGAGGTTAGGGTCATACAGCAGCTTACATTTATCCATTGCCTGGCCTGGTACGCAGTCATAAGCTCCTCAAGCACCCAACTCCAAGTTGACAGAGAAACATTTGTTCTTTCTGGCTTTTCATCTTACTTATTGAGCTGAATATAGGCTGGAGTATTACCTGCTAGATTCATATTCGTATCCATGGGGCCTTCCTGTAGGCCTCAAGTGAATCCCCAGACCAAAAGACTTGGCAAGGGATTTTTTGGATAGTGCCTGCCAGTCTCTGGCTACCTCCTTATGCTAAAACTGACTGGGAAAAAATAAAAATAAAAATGACTCACTACAATTTCTCCATGATTTTCTGATCACTACTTAGTCGTTTTTGGAATTGTTGTAGGAGAGAACTAGGATATATTGTTTCTTGTATCTCATTCCTTTGCTGGTGTCCTACAATCTCTTTTTAGCAGCTGGCCTGGAAATATGACTATAGTCTCTTTTTTTCTTTAAGAGATAGCCCTTAAAAAGTCAGCATCTGGACAGCCCCTGCAAGTACAAAGAACACTTGACTTGGGTATTTACTAGCAGTATGACCTTGGACATATCAACTCACTTCTATGTACCTCAGTTGAGGTATAAAATGGGAAAGACACTTTCTGCTACACAGTGGGAAAGACATTTGCACTTCTTCTCTCAGAATTAGCATGAAGTTCAGATAAGAAAATGGATGTGAGAGGGCTTTGTAACTGAAAATTGCTATGGAAATATGTGTCAATGTTTAGTGCCATTTTGTTTTATTATATGATTTTCTCTTGCTATTATTCCTCTTTGCCCTGGTAAAATAAGGCATAACATGGAACAAGGAAAATAGTAGAAAGGAAAAGTCATAAGAGAGAATACTTCACAATTTCCAGGGCTGGCTGAAGCAAGAAAAGATTGAACCTCAAGCGATTCAAGGGCATGGCTGAAGGGGATACGTTCTTGGACCTTTTTCAAGCATAAGAGGACTGTTTCCATGAAAGAGAGATACAAGTAGATTGGAGGACCGCATTTCTTTTCATTCCTCATGAGGAGAAGCAGTGCAAAGGGACTCAACAATCCCAAAAGAAGGAGTTGAAAGAAACTGATCTGAAGATACATGAAATACCTTCACTGTTCTCCTGCCTCCTCCCATTCCCTGACCATTGCTAGCTTGAGTGTCTGTCTTGAAGTATGATTTAGTTCTGTGGGGATGTAAGCAGTAACAAAAGAACAAGATTGAACATTGATAATGTGGAAAAATAGAATTCTGAGAAGGTTAACTTTGCTATTTCAGAATCCAAGCTTGAATTTTGAAATGGCAAAGGGGGAAAGTAGCAGGAAGACAGATTTCTGCTTAAAATAGGGAAGCATTGTGGTACAGTAAAGTCAAGCCAACAAGCTTTTATTAAAACACCTACTATCTTCCAGGCTAAGCCCTGGGAATATAAAGAAAAACAAAAAATATTCACTGCACTTAAAGAGATCACAGTCTAATGGGGAGACAACATGCATAGAACCCAGTACAAACAATATATGTGCAGTATAAATAGGAAATAATCTCAGAGGGAAGGCATTAATATTAAAAGGGATTGGGAAAGTCTTCTGGCAGAAGGGAAATTTTTAATTAGTGGAAAGAACACAATCTCTGCAATCAAAGGACCTGTTTTCAAATCTTACATCTGATGCTTCCTATTTTATGTAACCCTGGACTAGTCAATGAACCTTCCTGGTCTCAGTTTCCTCATCTTTACAATGAGGGAGTTAGGCTAGATAGCTTCTGTAATTCATTGTAGCACTTGCTTTTTTATATGATAATGAATATTTATTAATCACTTTAAATTTACTAAACACTTTACATAGATCCAGATATAAATAAGCATCTATTGAACACCTACTATGTGCTAGGCACTGGTAAACATTGGGAATAAAAAGAAAGACAAAAGACAGTCCCTGACCTTGAAAAACTCACAATCTACTGGGGGAGTTAACAAACAAATGAATATGTACAATACACACACACACACACACACACACACAAAGAATAAATAGCAAATAATTAATGAGTGAAAGGCACTAGAATTAAGGAGGGATTGGTATAAAAGGTATAGTTTTATCTGAGACTTGAAGAAAGACAAGGAAGCCAGGAGGCAGAGATAGTAGAGAGAACATTCCAGGCTAGGGGGACAGACAGACAGAGAAAATGACTGGAACCAAGAGACAAAGTATCTTGTTCCTGGAACAGCAAGGAAACCTGTGTCACTGGATTGAAGAGTATGTAGGTCAGAACTAGCTATAAGAAGACTGGAAAGCAGAGGGCCAGATAGGGGATATTTGTAGTTTGATGCAATCTTATAAAATACATATCATAGGCATTATCTCTGTTTTACAGATGAGGAAACTGAGACCCTGAGAGTTTCATTACTTGGCCTTAGTCCCAGTTTGGAAGAATTGCAGCCAGGATTTGAACCTAATCATTCCTAATTCAAAGTGTAAAAACTTTGACCGCTATAATATGCTGTAAAGAAAAATCTCTTAACAAAAAGACTTTTCTAAAAAATGGAATGGCTTGTCTCAAATATGTAGTAAATTCCTCAGTCTTAGATATTTTCAAGTAGAGGTCTGGCCCCTTGTTGTAGATGTTGGAGAGATGATTCATTACGGAACTGGAGCAGGCATTGAATACCTCTAAATTTCATTTAAATTGCTCTAACAATTCAGAATTAGAGAATATTATATCATGAGGGAGGTTCCATGATGTCATTAGATTTTATTGTGGCATTTAGGTGGTGACCCTGGTGGTGACATCAGAAAATAACAAGCCCTCACAGTTCTAATCAAGCTGAATAAACTTCAAGTGCAGGCCTGTGGAAGGAAGGACAATGTATACATCAGCTAAGGACTAGTTCATTTATATGTGGATACATCTATCAGAAGCAGGCTATCTAATGGATAACGAGAACTTTTCTGTCAGTAACTCATGAAAATTGTAGGCTAAGACACATAGGGAGTTCTCATAAGCACTGACTGAGACACTACTCACATTGAGAAAATCACGAATCTTTCAAAGTATTGCTATATGTTTCTATGATTCTGATGTAAGATAGGGGCCTTCTCACCTCCTCCTACCCCAATCCCAATTAACATAATCAAAGAAAGAATCATAATGTAGTCCCATCATGTTAAGGGTGAGGGTGGTCACACATGATGAAATTTTTCTACATGAACAAGATGATTATGCCCTGTGATCTCTTCTTGGCTTGAGTCAAGTGAGAAACAGCATGATTGACTCATGGAACAGATAATTCATATTTGTGGGATCTATAAAAAGTTGAGAGAATTTCAGTAGTTGGCCAGACAAGTGCTAGAAAAATGAGTAGAAGACATGTTTTTGAGACCGGGGCCAGCTACTTTTTAGCTCTGTGGTACTGGCAAATCATTTCCCTGATCAAAACTCATGTTGTTTCTGGTAAAATGATATCAATGATTCTAAGGCCTCTTCTGTATCTAAAATTCTTTGTTTCTGTGATGTGGAGTTAAAGGGTAAGAAAACAAAAAAAAATGTTAACTGAGCACTTACTATATGCTGAATGTAAGGATCCTGGAAACACTATTATGGAAGTTTTCTGCCTTTGCAAGGTTTCACTTAGTAAACTTCTTACATATATTGTTCTTTGGACTATGACTGATGTCCATTCTATGCTGGTTGACAGGAAAAAGAAACCAAAGAAACAAACTTTTTTTTTAGCATTGAGGATACTTTTTTTTTTCTTTTGGGATTATTCTGTTAATGTATCTGGTAAATACCAGTAATCCAGCACAAAGCAAGAATATTTTATTAATACTTTCTTTATTCATCTTACAATTTAACTTCAGCTACTCCAAATTTATCAATGCTGTCATAAGTGCATACCAATTGGGTAAATGAAGCTTTGGCAATTGTTGCATCAAATATCATTGATTTCCCTTAAAGTAAAACTTTTTTCCCTCTTCCCCTTGTCCCATAAAGAATGAGGTGTCAGTTTTAAAGGGTAAGGCATGTTTAAGGCATGGGATCCTGGTGGGAGCCTATTTCTTTTAAATAACATCAAAATTTGGCTGCCAGATTTTTTGTTATTCAGTCATGTCAGACTCTTAGTGACCCCATTTGCTGGTTTTCTTAGCAAAGATAGTGGAGTGGTTTGCCATTTCCTTCTCCAGCTTATTTTATGGATGAGGAAAATGAAGCAAACAGGGTTAAATGACTTGCCCAGGGCTACATAGCTACTAAAGGTCTGAGGCCAGATTTGAACTCAGAAAGATAAGTCTTCTTGACTTCAGGTCTGGTACTCTATCTACTGTGCCACCTAGCTACCCCCCATACCTGTCAGATTATCACATAGTAAAGGATGAATATACATTGGAAGAGAGAGGAGAATTAGAAGCATTTACAAAATTACTCATATAGGCATGACACAGATAAAATAAGGGGATGTAAACCTTAAGCTATTACAATTGAGAAGTAATCATTGCTGGGACCCTGTCTCAGTTAGCTGGAGGGTCAACATCAAGGGCTGGTTGGCTCTTTCTACTTTGACTATGTTTCTAAATTAAAGCATATATCATACAAAATGGAACTCAGCCATGTCAGTCCTGATAAAGATTATCATTAGGACCTCAAACAAGTATTCTGGAAAGATTTCAAAGATAAAGCCTCTTTTTATGTGATAAGAGTTCACAGAAATCATACACTGTCAGAGTTAGAAGGCCGTACAAAACATCATAGAATGAATGAATGAATGAATGAGTGAATGAATGAATGAATGAAGAAACATTTATTCAGTACTTGTTACATGCAAAGTACTATGGAAAGTGCTGAAGAAAAATATAAGTAACATGCTCCTTGCTTTCAGAGAGCTCATATTCTAATAGAGAAGACAAACTGTATATGCAGTTTCAGCAACAAGTCAAATGGAAAGGTCCCATGGTCCTTAGAGTGTTAGAATATAGAACATAGAACATAGAATATAACAGGAAGTAATGATGAAAAAAAAAAAGACTAGATTCATCTAGACTAGCAGCTCTCAAATTCTGTTCCTTGCATCTCTGAAGGTCCCTGATATCATTCCAGGGGCCCACTAGGTCAAAACTATTTTCATATTAATACTAAGACTTCTTATTTGTCTGTTGAAATAATCCTCCAACTACACATCTGGGTGAGGCCAGATTTTCTTCATATACTTCAACCAAAACAACATATCATAACAGATTGAATGCAGGAGGAGATAGGAGAATCCAGCTGTCTTCTATTAAGTCAAACATTAAAGAGATTTGCAAAAATATGTAAAACAATGCTATTCAAAATTTTTTTTTTGGAAAATAGAGTCATTTTCATAAAATGTTGTTTGTGTTAATATGTAAATGGTTTATTATTTTTAAAAAGTTGGTAAATATTTTTTAAAAATCCACTTTCATTTCTAATATGTAAATATCGATAGCTATAATACACATAAGCAAAATTTCTTTGAGGTAAACTCGATATTTTTTTAAGAGGTCCTGAGAACAAAATATGGGAAAGGGCGAAGGGAGAAGGGTGAAGGGAGAAAGGAACTAGCACTTATTAAGCTTCCAGAATATGCCAGGAATTTTGCTAAGCATTTTATAAAAATTATTTCATCTGATCCTCAAAAGAATCCTGGGAAATGAATTTATTATTAACTCTATTGTACAGATGGGGATACCAAAGGAGACAGAGGTTAAGCAATTTGCCCAGGTTCATACAACTAATAAGTTATCTTCAACTAGATTTGAATTTAAGGCTTCCTCCTTCTTGGCCCAGTGCTCTATTCACTGCTTTATAAAGGTTTACCTTTCTGATCCAAGGGATTTAGGGTAATATTCAAGTATCTGGTTAGGTAGAGATGACCATGGAGGCTTTGGGGTCAATTAATCTTCCGTGCAACTATGCAAATTATTTTACTTAAGTGACTTTATGAGTATTTATTCCCCTAATAAACTCCAGGATTGAAATATTACCTCTAGGAGAATATACAAACTACTTATCTTGTCCAATGTTCTATACCACTTTGCTTGTGCACTCAACACAGCCTATGCAGCTAAGATGCAACGAGGTATGGAGCGACTCTCTGTTACTTCTGCTAATTTTGGCCTGACAATTAACACCAAGAAAACAGAGGTTCTCTACCAGCCAGCACCGCACCATGTATACATGGAACCAGAGGTTATAGCAAATGGAGAAATTTTGAATGTTGCGGATTTTCCAGGGTTGTCTACATAGAAGTTGATACATGCTTTGCCAGAGCTAGCCCAGTGTTTGAAGGAAAGTATGGGGAGAGAAGATGTATTAGACTGCTTTCCCAACTGAAGGCCTACAGAATCATTGTGCTGACCTCATTGTTGTATACCTGTGAAACCTGGACATTATACTAGTGTCATGCCGGGAAACCAGATTGCTTCCATTTCAATTATCTTAGGAAAATTCTGAAGATCACCTGACAAGATAATATATCTGACAATCTGACACTGAGATACTTACTTGAGCTGAATTGCCAAGCATTCAAACTCTACTACACAGAGTGCAACTCTGATGGACAAGCCATATTTTTTGAATGACAAATGTATGTTTGCCTAAAAGATTATGCTATGGATAACTCACACAAGACACTGCTCACACAGAGGTCAGAAAGATTTCAGATACAAGGATATTCTCAAGCTCTCTCTGAAGTATTTTGGAATCAATTGTAAGATACAGGAGTCACTGGCACAGGACCTACAGTATACTGTATAAGCAAAGCAGAACTGCAGAAGTTCAAAAGAAACAATGAGATGTGAATATTTAGAGACATTTCAACTTCCAATGTTCATATGGACTATTTGTGCCTGACCTGTGGTATGGACTTCTGAGTTTCTTTTAGTCTGATCAACCACAGTTGAACACAATGGCCTAAATATAGTGATGTCTTTTTGTCCTCTTCTAGAATGAAGGACAGCAACTAACCATGCCAACATGCTGTTTCTGGGGCTAAGAGAAGAGAAAGAATGTCAGCAGAATGAGGCCTTCAGTTGGGAAAGCAGTCTAATACATCTCTCCCCACACTTTCCTTCAATAACATCCTTCTTGTGGGCCTCTCTCCCCATAATTCCTCTATCTATGAATTACAGGAAACAGAGAAGGAAGGGAATGTGGAGGATATGCCAATATGTTCTGAAAAGGAATCAAGTTAGTCCATTAACTCATCTGACAAAGACCACTGGAAGTGACATGCTTCAGTGTATGCTAAGACTTCTTCAGTCTTCAAAGAAAATTTTAATAAAAGAGCAAATCTTCTCCATCTTCAAGCTACCTCCACCATTGTCCTCATTTTCTTTGCTTCTGGTTTACCCAGACATTTTTATTTACCTATTCAGAGACTTAGGTGTAGGTCACAAGAAATAAATTATAAACAATCCCTCTTCCACTTATACCCTTTTACCCCTCCATGGGAGGAGAGGAAAAGAATAAGCTTTTATTAAGTACTTAGTATGTACCAGATGCTGTGCTAACTCTTTTACAAATATTATATCATTTGATTCTCACAAAAATCTTGGGATTTTATAGTCATGGAAACTGAGGCTGACAGAAAACAAGTGACTTGCATATGGTTAAACAACTCACAAGTGTCTGAATTCAGCTTTTAACTCAGGTCTTCCTAACTTGAGACCCAGCACTCTATCCACTGTGCCACCTAGCTGCCTCTAGGCAACTTACTTAGCATTGACTAAGTAATGTAAAATTGGAAGCATAATTTTCAGTGGTCTGAAGCTATTATATTTAATAATGGATCTGGGTTGGCAAGGTGGAAAAGATGGTTAGGGGAGAATTTAATAGGAGAACTGCCCATCTGAAATCCCCATAGAGAATATATTAACTTGTCCTAAATCAGAAAGGGCCCAATCTCCTCCTTTTGTCCTGCCCTCAGCTGTGGAAGTCCTGATTCCTTCTAAAACTTAAGTAGTTATTTCTGTAAGAACTCATCCACAGAGATTAAAAATAATGTATCAGAGTACCCTGGGTAAGAACAAAGAGGAGATAGACCTTGCTGCAGATAGATTCAAGTTGAATCTCTTTGTGTAGAAACTGCTTAAAACTATCTGTGGCATGCCATAAAGAGAAAACAAAAAACTTATAGAACCATACACTGATCCCTGAGCCCTGGGTTGGTCCCCAAACTATAGAATCTAAGAGAGTAACTAGTCAAATTAGTACCTAAATTTAATTCTCTCTATAGAGGGATACTCAGAAAGTTCTAAGTCGATCCAACCTACCTTTGTTGATCTCTACTTAAGAGGACATTTTCTTTTACATTAAATCTAAATCTGCGTCTTTGCAATTTCTGTAAACAGATCAAGTTGAACTTCAAGTAGATGAAGACAGTTTTGATATTCCTCCTTTTTCCCTATCCCTTCTCCAGAATTCTCTTTTCCAATTCTTTCAATTTTTCCTCATAGGGCATACTCTCTAGACCTTATGTTTTTTGCTAAAATTCAGATAAGCCATGTCTATACTATTTCCTAATCCCTGTCAGAAAAAGATACAATGTTATTTTGGCGTGATCTCTTCCTGATGAAATTGAGTGTGGTCAAGACTTCCTTTTTTCTAAAGATATTCCCTAACCATCCCTTTAATAACAATGGACAGAATTTTGCCAAGAATTGAATATAAGCACGCTGTGTTATAGTTAGCATTCTCCAACCTCTTCCTTTTTTTGGAAATCAGGGCAACATTTGCCCTTCTTCAATCCTCTATTACCAGCCCCTTTCATTCATCAAGATCTTTCAAAGATTGATGACAGTGGTTCAGGAATCCCATTTCCCAGTATTTTCCAGGATGTAATTCTTCTGGGATTGGTGACCTGGCCTGATACTTGGAGCTTTAAATTATAATATATTCTTATTATTTCTCCATGGAATTTAGGGCTAATAATGCCTGTCAAGTAGCTCAGAGACACCGATTCCCTTGTTCTTTTGACGTAAGTATTTATGAAAACCTTGGTGACCTTAGAAGGAATGACAAACGGGACAGGCACTCTCTGATTGGAACTCCTTTTCTCTCATCCATTTTGGTTCAATTAAAACATTTATTAAGTCCCTACTATTTTTAAGGCAGGCCATCTAACCCCCCCCCCCCCAACCTTTGTGTTTGTATGAGTGTATGTGTATGTGTGGGTGTGTGGGTGTGTGGATGTGTGGGTGTGTGGCAAGCTTCTTTTAAATGTCATTGAAAAGACTCAAAATGATAATGGCTTTTGCTAACACTATCCTGTTTGACTACAAAAGGCAGTTGAGCTCAAGTTCACTCCCAGAGTTAAATATTTTGTTTTATCTGATATTATGTTTTTACTGTCGGCTCCTATTTGCACTCTTCTCCTCAGTCTGACCCTCCCCCATTTCTCCTACTTCTTCTTCCCTTTTGTCTCATTCATAAAACAGAAGTTTCTTGAGAAGATTGACTTGTGTTTACATTATTTCAGCATAATTCAACACAAGATGATCGATAATGAGTTCATGACTTTGCTACAAGTATTTTTTTGTCTTGAAGTTTGCCTTCAACCTAGTTAGTATATGTCTATTTTCCTTCACAGAAAAAAAAAGTCTTTGGGAAATAATTTCAGAATTGTTCTCTT
Organism: Vombatus ursinus; assembly: GCF_900497805.2. Lineage (NCBI taxonomy): Eukaryota > Metazoa > Chordata > Mammalia > Diprotodontia > Vombatidae > Vombatus > Vombatus ursinus. Next base: position 13,800,625 of record NW_020954642.1, read on the forward strand.
CATATATGTGGTCTACACAAATTATTCTCACACTTTTTTTTGCCATAACTATAAATATATCAGTTCCAATTACTTCACAATCCTTTATTACTTATCCATCAAATTTTATATATTTTCCAGGAATTCTATCACTCTATTCCAAAGCAGCCAAGAGGCCAGCTATTTCTCTTTGAGAGCAATATAATGAGAATTTCACAGAAAAAAAAGTCATATTGCCAGTATTCCCCTTTAAAATGTGGGAATTAAATATAGGTGGATGCAAGTGGTTGCTAGAGTCAGATTTACACTTGGGAAAATGGCAGCTATTAGACCATGTGGGTGTGTTGGGAGTAGTGGCCACATCATGAAAATCAAATGTTATTTTTCAAAATGGGAGTAAGGACATTTGGGTTCTATTCCAACTATGACACCTATATGATCTCAGAACAGACACTCTTAACCTTTTTTGACTCGGGAATCCTTTTGGTAATGGTGCAAAGTCTGTAGATTCATTCTCAGACTTTTTAAAATCATAAAATATAATATATAAGCTTACAAAAAATCCAACTATATTTAAATACAATTATCAAAACATTTTATAAATGTAGCAGAGGAGTGGGCTCCATATATGTAGAGAGGCCCACATTTTGTAAGACTCACCAGTGACTCTGAAGGGAGTCAGAAGAGACATCTCTATTCTCTTCTTCTCCCACTCTTCTTTAAGAGAGACTTGTATTCCTGCCAGGAGGAGAAGAAGGAGCTTGGGACCACAGGCCACTCTGCTCTCCTTGGAGAGAAGAGGTAATGGGCTAGAAGCATATATACCTGCTTCTTTAAAGATTGTGTTTCTAAGGAATATGATCAGGTTCCATCTAACTTCTGATTAGTATGTCATTTCTGTGGGGAAGGGAAACTCCAAGCTCTAAGTCCAAAACTTGACCCTTTTCCCATAATACCAGTTCCATAATAAGTATGCATAGAGAATAGTAGGGGAAAAATATCAAAAACATAGCAAACTAGAAATCAAAGAAAGTATACATAGAGGGCAGTTAGGTGGCACAGTGGATAGAGCACTGGCCCTGGACTCAGGAGGACCTGAGTTCAAATCTGGCCTCAGACACATAACACTTACTAGCTGTGTGACTCTGGGCTAGTCACTTAACCCCAATTGCCTCACCAAAAAAAAAAAAAAAAAAAGAAAGAAAGAAAAAGAAAAAGGAAAAGAAAGTACATATAGGAGAATATATACCAGACAGTACAGAATGATGCTCTCCCATTAAAAATGGGATAACTCAGTTCAATGAAGAGACAATGTCCTCGATTTCACTCAAAGAGAAATTTCCCAAAATCTCTAGTGTAGCAAGCTGGGGGTAGAGACGTGATGCTGATTGCTAGCTCTTCCCATGTCTTCCCAGAATCTTTTCCTTCATCAACCTGAAGTGGGATTGGCCCCTTCCATTTTACCTCTCCAAGTTGGAAACCAGGAGTACCTGAAGTGACTTGGCACTTGAAGAAGAGTTGAAGCATTACTGTTCCCAAAAGGGACTCATCCTGAAGAGTCCCAAAGAGGGACGCCTACTCCATGAAATCCCCAAAGAAGACTCAAAGGGGAATGGCAAAAGCATGAGCTCTCTCTCATCAACTCTGCCCCACACTGCATAGATGTCAGGGCCTTCATCTCCATCAATAAGGAGAGAGTCTTATACCAATGAGCCTTTGGAAAGGGATTACATAAAGTTTATAGACTATGGTCAAAATATTGCCTTAGACCACTAAGTGAAGTTTTCTGTGCCGTATTTCCTATAAAATACATTATTTCCTATAAGATACATTATTTAGGTTAGACTTAATTCATTTTGGTACATATTTATTAAACACTTACTGTATAGACAATTATGTTAGTAGTGTACACTTTAGTACACTCAAAGATTAAGTAAATACATGACTGTTTATCTCATGGAGCTTACAATCTCACAGGGAGGCATGATACACATTCAAAAGTTACAAAAAATTTAGATAATTATGGGAAAATTTAAAGTTCTATATTTGGTTCTGGTAAGGAAAGGTATTTTTTAATTGGAAATACCCAAATTTCTCAGGAAAAAAGTGGCATTTATATGACCAAGGCCCTTCTTTCTAGAAAGTATGGAGTGCAAGAGGAGAGTAACATGACTTGAAGAGAGTATGTGATATTTGTCTCTCTGCCATGGACAATTTATTGTTACCAATGCTCAAAGTGCTGAAAGATTTTTCTTTAAAAATACATTACAGGTGATTTGAAGAATATGTTTCCATTCCTCCAGGTAGCAGAGAATATTCATTTTTCATTTACAAAAGAAAATGGAAAATAGACATAAATTTAGAAAAAAAACAAGCAAAAGAGAAAGAAACTAGATCTGAAGAAGCAAAGGGTTATTTGGATCTCTGTCAGGAGATTAGAAGGTGAAAGAATATTTCTTCTACCCATTAAGACACATTTTCTTCCTATGTTATGCGAAATGTAAGAAGGTATACTGCACTAACCAACTGGAGATAAGTAATATGTGTTTTCCCCACAAGGGAGATGGGTCTTCTGAGCAAGAAAGAGCTTGTTTCCCTTGGAAAAATGATATATGGGATGTTCCATCAGTTGAAAGGTCATCTGCAAAGGTTTAGAGGAATAAGAGATGAGAGCTAGCAGTTGGTGATTCCTTGCTGAGCAAACTCCCATCTGCTAATATTAATTATCTGCCTGAGACCATAAGTAGAGAAGTTTACTATCACTTTAAGGCATGGATGTAGGATGTGACAAAGAATCACACAAGAGCTGGTTGTCCAAACCTGAGGATTATCATCCACTTTTGTTGACTTACATAAATGAAATTATTATTACCAGTAAGTATATGGAAGACATTCCTAAGGGTAATGAAATCTTTGGCAAGAAACTGAAGACCTTAGGGTTGCAGGTGGACTTTTCCTCATAGCTGCCACCTCTAAGAAGAAACAAATTATGGTTGTGAATATCTGGTGCAGAAAACAGTTTTGGATTTTTGGATCATTACTTAAACTACAGCAATGATGGATTCCTGGCCAGGGAAGAGTACACCATGTAAGGGGCTGGCTAAGGATCTATTTTCCTGAAATGTTATAGATATGATAGAAGGTTTTTTAAACTGGAAGGAAAGAGGAAAAGAAATAGCCTGGGCATATCCACTGAGCTAAATATAATAGAAGCAGGGGTTCACCACAGTCTGGTGAACCCTTTTAAGTATAATATTTTTGAAATTCATAAATTAAGACATGATTACAAAGAAATCAATTATATTGAAATACAGCTATAGATAGATATAATACACATATAAGTAATCAAATAGAACATAATACACATATTCTAGATAATATATAAGTTAGCTATCTAACAATAATAAAAAATTCAAGGACTCCCCCATATGAACCCCAACATAGAGAATATTAATAGGAAAAAGAATAGTAGGGATGCTGAGAAATTTAGGGGAGACAAAATGCAAGAGAAAAGTCAACAAAGAATGTATATTAAGCCAGATTAATTAGAGATCCAGATACAAAAAGGTAAATTTGACACCAGAGGTATCAGAGACTTGGCAGATTGTTGTTGCTTAGTCATTTCAGTCTTATTGGAGTGTCTGTGACCTCATTTTAAGGTTTTCTTAGCAAAGAGACCGGAGAGGTTTGTCATTTACTTCTCCAGCTCATTTTATAGATTAGGAAACTGAGGCAAAAGGGTTAAGTGACTTGCCCTGGATCACACAGCTAGTAAGTGTTTAAAACTAGATGTGAACCCAGGAAGACAAGTCTTACTGACTCCAGGCCTGGCATTCTATCCACTAGGCCACCTGGCTGCCCATACTTGGTAGAAATGGACCCCAAATTGGAATCTGGCCCTGGAAGGCTATGATTTATCAAAAAGGAACAGAATATGTCAAAGAGAAGTGGGTAAAAAGCAGTTTATATTAAGTAAACTCTTTTAAGAAAATAGAAAAACCAGATCTGGAATGCCTGGTGGTGAACGTTTCCAATTGAGGTGGAAACAGATGTGATCAAATTAATAGAGAAAGACCTCAAAAAATCAGACCATATGAGGAAATGTTGAGCAAACTGGGTATGTTTATCTTGGAGAAGAGAATTAGGCATGGTATATTCACTGTGTCCAACTATTTGAAGGCCTGTCATGGTGGGGGGGAGAGAAGAAATAGAAAAAAAAAAAAGAAGAAGAAGAAGAAAAAGACTTATCCTGCTTGGCCCTAAAGAGCAGAACTAGAATCACGGAATGGAAGTGTCAGAGGTAAATTGAAGCTTGATTTAAAGAGCAAACTTCTGAACAATTAGTGCTATCCTAAAGTGGAAGGACTGCCTCAGGAGGTTATTGATTCCCCTTCACTAGAGCTCTTTAATGAAGGTGAATGACCATTTATTAGATAGGCTGTAGACACTGTTTGTAGCCTCTTGCTTAGGAACAGTTTATATTATTTGACCTCTGAGGGCCATTTCCACCTTGAGATTCTGTGATTGGGAAATGAACCTTGAAGAACAGGTAGGAAGAGAAAAAGGAAAGATGGGAGGGAAAGGGGACTGATGGTTTCAAAATGTCACAAACAATGGTCTGGAGTGGAAAACATAGTTATTCATCTTGCTAACTGATCTCACTCTCTGTTCCTCTCTACCTCTCCCTCTTTCCCTCCCTGTCTCTCCTTTCTCCCTCTCTCTACACATACATATTATGCATGCAACATATGTAATATATGTGTATATGTGTGTGTATGTGCATATGTGCGTATGCATATACATGCATGCATACACATATACACACATATTAAAGTGTTATATAACCACAAAATTTAAAGTGTAAAATGTTAACTAGTTGCTGTTGCTGTTGTTGAAGTGGTTGTCATTGTTTTCCTGCTGAGCATTCTCCAAATGAGAAGCAAATATGAAAGTGGGGTGGTGGGATAAGGCTGGTACCAATAACTTAAGCCACAGCCTTCTCCCTGCTTGTAGTATTCTCCTCTTTTTTTTTTTTTTTTTGATAGGAATTGGATAATTCCAGGCTCCAGACAATGCTCTATTTCCCACCTACTTTCAATATTCCAAATATGATTCAGAGCCTCAGACTTCATTTTGGTGTTTTTACTTGGAAGAGAGGGCTTGGCTGGTGATTTGATCAAGATCTTCCAGTTGGGGGCGATTGGCAAAGATAATTCTCTCCTAGACCTAAAGTACTCTGATTCTGTATCTTCTGGAATTTTTAAAATGCGTTGTTTTAGTTTACTTTATTTTCCAGTGACGTTTCTTTCTCTTTTTTTTTTGCCATGTTAAACAAAGCATTTACAATTCAAAGGCCTAGAAGGGACCTTAGGAAGCACATAATCCAAACCCTTCTTTCGAATGCATGAATGAATGAATGAATGAATGAAAAAAGCAGTTACTTTGTGCAAAGCCTGGGCATATAAATAGAAAAGCAAGAAAGTTTCTGCTCTCTGGAAATTGTCTTTCTATCGTAGAGAGACAGATAAGGAAACTGAGGCCCAAAGAGGGGAGGGAGACTTTCATCTTTATTGATTTATTTTTGTATAACAGTGAAGTGAATAAACATTTACATAGCATCTACTATGGCCAGGCACGGTGCTAAATGTTTTACAAATGTCATATCATTTGAGAATCACGAAAAGCCAGATGGGATATGTGATGTTATTATACTCATTTTTTAATATCTGAGGAAATAGAGACAAATCAATGTGAAGTGACTTGCCTACAGTCACAAAGCTAGTAAGTCTCTGAGACCATATTGGAACTCAGGTCTATCCTGACTCCAGGCCCAGTGCTCTAACCACTGCATCACCTAGCTTCCTCTGCATAACAAGAAATTAATACCTAGGAAACTAGCATCAAATGGCCATTCTAGGATTCAAACCCTGTTACTCTGTTTTGTACATGCCATCCAACTGGCAGCCACTAACTACTACTTTTGGAAAGGTATTTCTAGAATTTGGTAAAATTTCCAGTTTGAGAAGTGAATGTATTATTTATGGAGCAATCTGCAAAACTCAGTCTCTATTGGGAAAGGAATCCACTTTCCAGCACATTAAAGTCATTTTGTTTACTTGGTTGATAAAATGTAAGTAATTTTTACAGCCTTCTTATCATTCTATACTTTTACTGCCTACAGTTACAGTAGTTCATACTTACATAGGCTTTTAAAAAGTACATACTGGATAAGAGTATGAAGTAAGTAATGCAGGCATTGTTATTCTATACATTTTTCAGATTAGGAAGGATGCCCACAGAGACATCGTGTGCAAAGTTGTTGGCCAAAAAGTATCAGAAAGAAATCCACATACTCTTTTGCCTATAACTTGCTGCTTTTCAGTGTTTCCTGCCTTTTTTGGGGGAGGGGGTTCAGGGGAGGAGGGGATGGTGGCAGATTTATTATTTCAATGACGTAGGTAGCTCCTTATAAAAAAAATTCCTCTTGTCAAAAGAGATATAGACCATTGTTCAGCCACTTGAAGTAGTTTCCTGGGGTACAGAGAGTTTATACGACTTGCTCAGGTTCACACAGCTAATTTGTATCCAAGATGGGCCTTGAACTCAGGAAAAACTGACTCCAAGGTCGACTGTCCAATCCTCTATACTGCCTCTCACATCACATTTTATGCGTAAGAAATGGCAATGCTCAAGGTAGCGGGGATGGGCATTTCAGTGTAGAAAGAAAGAGTTCCTTAGAATAAAGTTGTCATATATTTAGCTGCAAGAAAACCTTAACATTCCTCAGTGAGGTCAAAACCACATTCAAAAGTTATAGGGAAATATTTTCAAAATAAAAAAATACAATAAAACATATATGGTGTTATTATGTAGCTTTCTAAATCAATATGCACCTGCAGGATTCCTTTGTTGTTGTTCAGTTGAGTTCGACTCTTCATGACCCCATTTTGGGTTCTTTTGGACAAAAATACTGGAGTAGTTTGCCATTTCTTTCTCCAGCTCATTTTACAGATGAGGAAATTGAGGCAAACAGAGTTAAATGACTTGCTTAGAGTCACACATCTAGTGAGTATCTGACACCAGATTTGAACTCAGGGAGATGTATCTTCCAGACTGGAGGTCCAGCCCTCTTTCCACTGTGTCACCTAGCTGCCCCACAGAGCAGGGATCCTTATGCACATTTTAAGAGGCTTCCATTTCCATTTGAGTGTGACACCACTGCCTAAGCCCCTGGAAGGGAGAGAAATAATGAATTTATTACATAAACATTCATCAATAAAGTTTTACATGAAAGTGTTACTAGTTTCTGCCCCCACTCCAAGAAAAACCAACAAATAAGACTGAATTATGTATGTAATTAATGTCTAGTATTTGTCTACCCACAAGATGCTTCCATCTTTAGGCAGAGCCATTTGGTAATTGTATCAAAACCTACTCTTGATTTATGCAGAAATAGCTAATGCTTTTAGAGAAGATTAAAGTTCTGAAATATTCTTTCAACCTCAGCACAGAATCACCACTTTCAATGATTTCAGTCTTTAGTAAGAGTACACTTTCCTGTCCATTGGAGGAGAATTGCAGTCAAGAGCCATTATAAAGCACATGGCTAGACCAGAAATCACTATTTGCAGAGGAGAGGGTGCCTTCCTCATTAAGCACAGAAAGCCTATAATAGAAGTGATGCGGTTATGGCCCTGACATCCCTGGAGTTCTGTAGAGTCGTGAATGAAGAAAAACAATGCTATTCCTAACTGTATTTTTTCTGTGATTAAAAGGAATGGTATATTTTCTGCAAGATCTAAGATTTCATTATAACAGGGAAACTCTGAGACTTAAGGAATAGTAAGAGATGGAAAGAATTTTTTCCCAGGGAGATGAGAGCAAGAATGGAACTTGGAACATCTTGTAAGATGTTTATGTTTCAAAAGATGTTAAGATTTATATAATTTAATACCCTTGCTTTATAGATTAGGAAACTGAGAGACAGAAGTTATGACTTGCTGACGGTGAATGAATGTTATAATGCAAAAAGTAGGGGAATGGGAACCAAGTATTCTAATTCTTGCTGTGTCACAGAGTTCATAGACACTTAACCGAATAAATGTTAAGTAATTCAATATCCCATTGACAGGTGTCACAGGAAGTTTTATTCTATGGATAAAATATTTGGATGTAGATCATTATCTAAAGACTTCCAGTACTTGATTGGCCTTGTGGACAAAGCCAGTCAGGAATGTCACCACCCAGGGATGTCATCACTGGACTTTTTACAAAGGAATAAAATATTGCTCAGAAGCAAATTGCGGGTCTCTAAGTTGCTAAATTTTGCTTTTCATCTACAAAAATATGAAAATAGATGGAGATGTTTTAGTTGTTCATTCATTTTTCAATTGTGCCCCACTCTTTGTGAACCCATTTGGGGTTTTCTTAGCAAAGATAGCAGAGTGGTCTGCCGTTTCCTTCTCTAGCTTATTTTATGGATGAGGAAAATGAAGCAAACAGGGTTAAGTGACTTACCCAGGGTCACACAGCTAGAAAGTTTCTGAAGTCAGATTGGAACTCAAAAAGACGAGTCTTGCTGACTCCAGGCCCAGCATTCCAGCTGCCCAAGCATATATTTATACCCCATTTAAATAGACATTCATTTTGGGATGTTATTGAAGCATATTTAAAACATCTATTAAGTTTTGAATATTTGAAATCTCTAGCCTAAAATGTTTTCCAGACCTTTCCCTTTATCAAAGTGAAAAGAACAAAAGCTAAGTCTTTGCTTTAGAATGGAGTAAAGGTGATGACCAAACTGGATTCTTGGCAAGATGAGACCCTTGCTTCCACACCCACTCGAAGTGATTAGTTTGATGACTCACAAGGGAACTAGGACTTCTATTTTGAAATTCAAAGTTAAGGTACTGGTCACAGAGAGGAACTCTTAATGGGAAGTGATGTAGGAAGGAACTGAATGGTAACAATTCTGGTATATTAACATAAAACTGTATTTTAACAAATTGTGATCTTTTCCTTGTTCCTGAATACTATAAATGTTAATTCAAATCATCTTGGGGCAGAGATTCATGGTAGAGGGAATGGAAGTCTATGATTTTTTGGACATCTCTCCCTCTCTTTCTTTCTCTCCCTCTCTAAGCTAGAAATGACTTGGAGATAACATTATTATTTTTTTTTTTCTGGCAAATTTGAGCCTAAATTGCAGAATATCTTATTGGTATTAACATCTTTGACAATGTGGGCTAAGATCCTTAGAATCTTTTACCTGGAAGAGACTCCAGAAGTTATTTAATTCAGTCCTTATTCACAAAAAATCATCTTCCAATCTCTGCTTGAACACCTTGGAGTTGAGGAGCTTGCTACCTTTTTTTTTATGGAAACATTTCATTGTTGGGGTAACTGGCATTATAATTTATAGGCATTTACTGAAAAGATAAACCTACCCACAAATTCACCAAGCACATATGATTAAAATTACATTAGAATTTACTTAATAAATAAGTTTTTGTATGTCTCCTTAAGGCCAGGAACTATGCTTCTATTTTTCTATGCTACTATACAAGGAAAATAGTAGAAAGAACAATTTAATTGAATCCCAGTTTCCTGACTCCAAGTTCAACTCTGATGCTTGGCTAGATTGTTTGATTTGTTTGAGTTTTATTTTCCTAATCTGTCAAATGGAGACAATAATATATCCTTTATTTTCAAAGACTGTTATGAGGATAACTGATATTTATATAAAGTTTTCAATTGTGCAAAGCTGTTTACAGATAATATTTGAACCTTACCACAACACTGTCATGTGTTCCATTACCTCATTTACAAGTGACTTATCCCTGTTCAAGTAACTAGTAAGTGTCAAAGGTATGGTTTGAACCTAAATGTTGATTGGCTCTAACTCTGATGTTCTTTTTACTATATCTCATTATTTCGTTCAAATTATTTACTCTAAGTGAAGGATTATATGTAGTAAATGCTAGTTATTGTTGTCAAATGCATAGGATTATGCATTTAGAGCTGTAAAAGGCATCTCATTTTATAAATGAAAAACAATCCCTCAAATATGTAGTGATTAAATGAATTTCCCAAGATTCCATAGTAATGGATAAAGAGTTGAACTAAGATTTGAACCAAAGTCATTTTGACTCTGAGTCTGGGACTCTTTCAACTATACCACATTGCTTTTTGCTTCAACAAAATTGAAGGAGAAATTAAAAAAAAATAAGATCTATGATTTTTTGGGGCATGAGGAACTCTCCTAGTGAGGAAACTCCCTCCACTGATATGGGTCAGTATTTTCTTTATAACCTATAATCTTAGAGCGGGACCTAGAGCATTGAGAGATTAAATGACTTACACAGGGTTATTCAGCCACTAAGTGAGAGAGGTTGTTGTTTTCAAAGAGAACCAATCACCACAGAATGATGTCTTGACTTGTTTGTAAATTGGATTTAAGAGAAGCACAATTGCACAAAGTCATTAGCCTCACTCTCTCTTCCAGAGCCATCTAAGTCCAATGGCAAGACAGAAGTCAGGACAACTGGCAATGGTGTGGGTTTCAGTGGATAATGCTGGTGTTTTCAATCTCTGATCAAGTTCTAAGAACTCCACAATGCATGCTTTAGCTGCTTTCATGGCGTTTGGAACAGACTGTTGTCATCTGCACATTCCTCCCCGGGGGAAGATTTCACATGCTTGAAGCAGACATTTCCTAACTCATCGATGGGTTTGAGGTTTGTTTGTTACCCCCAACCTGGTTTAGCCTGTCTGCTGAGATGGTTTTATTGGGGTGTGGCTGCTGTGCATGCTACAACTTCTTGGAACCACAGGTGAGAGCTAGGTGACCAGTTGCACACAAAAGGTGGATTAGCAGCCTTGAAAAGGCTTCAGCAAGCCTCCATACCATAGACGCTAGTCCAAATCTTAATAACCTATATATTCTATGTGAGAAATAAGACTTGAACCAAGGTTTTTCTGGCTCTATTCACTATATCACCATGCATTTAAGTTCAAAGACATTTCATAAAATGATAGATTCCAGAATGGTCATCTAAAGCATACCTTATCCTCTACAATTGATCCTCCAACTTCTGGTTGTAGACCTCCAAAATGGGGAATTCATTACCATTGCAAAACAGCCTATTTCATTATTAGACAAATTTTATTGATGTATTGACCTGAAACATGCTTTCTTGTGATTTTCAGTCATCGCTTATAGTTCTGCCCTCTGGAATCATAGTCAAGCTAGATGTCTATTCATTCTTAGGCATGCCATCCCTGATGATATTAAAGGACAAGGTTCATATAGTAACAACTTCCTCAGAACAAATATGCTCAGTTCCTTTGAGTGATCTTTGTGTGTTCCGGATTTGGGTCCATTTTATCATAGCAATGAGATGATGATTGTGAGAAGGAGAAAGAGGAGGAGGAGCAGGAGAACAATGATGATGACAGTGAAAACAACAATGACAATGATGACAAGAATGATGCTATTTTAGCAATTTAAAATATGAAGAAAGAGGATTATTACTCATGCTGTAGCCACTTGGGGAAGAATGTCAAATTGAGAGAGAATTCTATTATCTCTCTAGTTAAGATTAAGAGTTAGGAACATTTGGGCATTGCTAAAATGCTAAGGAAGTACATGGGCATGGGGGGATGTGAACGATTTATGAGAAATCTTTAAATCTTTTAATCTTTTTAAGAAGTCACTGCAATGATCCCACGTTAAAAATGATTTTTATATCAAGATGCAGATTTCATTAATTTTTATTTATCCCTCACTACATGTGGTTTTGGGCTACATGAACAGATGATAATTTTTAGAATGAGGAAGACAATATCCCATTGAACCACATCTGGAGTATTATGGGATACAGTGTTTATGAAGAATGTTTACAAACTCTTGTGTGTCTAGGGGAAAATGACAAGGATGGAAAAGGAGAATAGAAATTATGTCAGTAACATACCTATTGAAAAAACTGAGGATATTTAAATTGGAGAAGCAAAATCTCCACACTTCATGATGTAGCCAATTTCTATTTTATTATATTTGTGCATGCAAGTTAAACAGATTTCTTTTTGTCCTTGAGGAGCAGAACTAGGGGCAACAGTTGGACATTGTAGAGATGCAGATAGAAGGGAAACATTCTGAAATTTAGAACCCTCAAAGATAGATTATATAGGTAGATTAGATTAATAGATAAATTTAATTGATAGTTACTTAGATTGATAGATAAGATTGGTACTTGGTTAGTTGGAGTGCTATATTTCAAATCTAATAGTACATTGTGTTTAAAAATCAGGCATCTATTTCAATTGATTTGAAATAATAGAAAAGTCAATTGTTAAGTAACATATTTTACTCTTGGTAAAACACAAAAAATACCAAGGGGTTGTAGATTTAGAGCCGGGAAGGACCTCTGAGATCACATGGTGTTACTCCCTTTACTTACATAGTGTGAAACTGAGGTATAGAAAGATTTTATCACAAGTAACAAAGGTAAGAAGTACCGGAGATAGGAATTAGCTGAACTGGAATGAGAATTAACACCCTTTAACTTCAAATTAAACTCCCTTTATATGAGACTACAAAAAAAGTAAAAGTCAAAACAAAACAAACAAATAAACCAAAAATAAAAAGGTCTAGCATAAAGTCCATAGGGCACAACAGGAGATTATTACCACCCTATTTAAAGTGGCACTAATGATGTAGTGGGAAAAGCACTGGTTTTAGAGTGAGGGGACCTTCCTCCAAACTTTTGTGTTATAATTCAAACTCTTGTACAAGAAGACATAAAGCAGTATGAAGGTATATGGGGTGTTCAGTGAGGACTAACACCTCAGTTGTGAGTACTTCCCAAATGTTTTTTAGGACTGCTTATCCAACTTTTGGTGTCCACCTGTCACCCAACTCTCACCTGTAGTTCTAAGAAGCTGGAACATGCACAGCAACCACATTCTGCAAAATCTTCTTGGCAGCAGGCTAAACCAGGTTTAGGGTAACCAAGAGGTTGAAAACACATTGGCGAGTTGGGGAGACGTCTACCCCAAGTATGTGAAGACTTCCCCTGGCGGAATGGTCAGATGAGAGCAATTTGTTCTGATAGCCATGAAGGTGGCTGAAACAGGCACTGTGGAGCTCTTAGAGCTTGGTCAGACATTGAAGATTCTAAGGTCATGCATTGTATCATGGGCTATCACCAGTTGTCTTGACTTTTGCCTGCCACTGGACTTCAATAACTCTGGAAGAGAGAGTGAGATCAACAACTTTGCAACTCTTTGCCTCACCAAAATCCAATTCATGAGCAAGTCAAGACATCACCCAGTGATATCATTGGTCCTCTTTGAAAACAAAGGATGAACAGCAACATCAACAACAAGATAATGTCTCTCTGAGTCTCTAAGACCTTATCTGTAAAATGAGGACATTTAATTAGATAATCTCCAGGGTATCTTCTAGCTCTTTGCTCCTATGACTAAGAAGCTAAAATTTCAACCTCTGATTTACTCATCATATAAGGTTGCGCAAGCACTCACAACCCTAGAACCTTCCCATACATATATATATATATATATATATATATATATATATATATATGTATAGCCAGGATCTGGGAGACTCATATACTCATAACAAGTTGATCTTATAATCATCCCCTACCTGGACCTATCTGGCACCTTACCCCACCTCCTTCACTTTCTTTCTTTTGCAGCTTCCTTACCAAGTTATTCTTTCTACCTTCATCAAGTTATAGTTTTCAAACTCGGAACATCCTGGTGTCTAAGGAAGGAAGAGAAACAATGGATCATTTGCTTCCCTGAACTCATCCCATACATCTGTGTATATTATTACCTTCATTTGTTTTGTTTTTGTTTTGTTTTGTATTTGAACTATGGCTATAGGAGTCTTTGTTTTTTTTTTGTTTTTTTTATCAGCCTTGTAGAAATCTAATACTTCCTGCCATACATTTGGACTCCATAGTTCCAGCCTCTAGATCCATTGTTTTTGGTCTAAACCAAATATCTCATCTCTAAAACAGGAACTATTTCACTGCAGAACATAAAATCTTTCCTGTTTCTTTTATGTTTTCTCTAAAGCCAAATAATTAGTAAACCACAACAAACAACTCAAACTCAGGTTGGTCAACAGGTTTTTGGGTTTTTTTTTGTGTTTTTTTTTGTGTTTTTTTTTTACCACATTTTATGTCTTAGGACAGGAAGAAACAATGAGGGGCTAAGGAGAGAACAAAAACTTCCCCACCCCTGGATATGTTCTCAAGCCACCTAACAGTATAAAATAGAGGTAGTGAATGAGAAAGTGAATGATTCAGGAATAAATGGAATATGGATCCCTCTGCTCAATGGATGAGGAAAAAGGAGATAGAAGGCATTGTGGCTTAGGGTATTTCATGTCTCTTTTGTTTATGACTGCACTGTCCTCTGCCCATACTTACTCTGTCCTCATTTTTAGCAAACAGCTCCACAGCGCAATTTGTCCTTTCTAGTCCCATAAGACCTCCCTTCACAAACACCTATGATAACATTCTCACATCCTCCTTATTTGTCTTCTTGGTTTTCCTAGCCATAAACTCACTCACCAAAAGTTGTGGGGGAGAGCTAAGCATAGGAATCTGGACACTATCCATCCTTCCCCCAGTCCCTCCATCCGTTTCAGATGTGGCTACAGTTAGTATATCATAAGAACAAAGTAACTTTAGGCCTTAATTCCATCATTGCTAAGATGTGTATGACATTACTTCCATTAGCTGATGGAAGCCATACATTGCTATATGAATATAAGCTATTATTAATATTAAGTCTCCTTCCTCTGGGCAAGAAGCTATAAACCTTAGCTACTAGGAATTTTCTTTTGAAAAGTATAATTAAACTTTATAAACTCTACCAACCTGAGGAAGAATGTTCCAAGTGTGTTATGATGCTATGAGTGGTGATGATTTATCCTGAAGTGACCAGTGAAACAGACATTTCCCCAGCCCTCTGTTTTGCTTGTCTCTTTGAGAGCTACCAAATCTGCCAGCAAAGAGACCTTTCTTCACCTGATCAATTTCTTTTCTAAATGAGCTTCCATTGAGGTCAGCCATCAGTAAACCTCTGTCAAACCATCTCTTTCCAATGACCCTTTTTAATGACAGGCATCTGAATTAGACTGTAATGTGATGTCACTTTCAATTAGAGACTTCAATTTAGACCCAGCCATAAAGAAAACTATCAGACCAGGATAAATAATTTTCTCCTCTAACAAATCAATCTCTTTTTGAAATGACCAAGAAGCTTCTTTTAGTGGGTGTTTTCTTCCAAATCTTGCTTTCATTATTCATACTCCTTCCCAGGCTAATACAAAAGAAAAAAAACAAACAAACTCAGATACTGCATTTTCTTCACAATATCCCTATGAGGGAGAAAGGAAGAATAATAATAACTTATATTTATATAGTACTTTAAGGTTTGCAAAGGGCTTGGCAACTATTTTCTCATTTGACCCTCCTCACAATGACCCTGGGAAGTAGATGTTATTATTCCCATTTTACAGATGAGGAAACTGAGGCAGAGAGCTTGCTCAGGGTCACACAGTTAGTGTCAGAGGCCACATTTGACATCAGTTCTTCCTAACTCCATGTCTAGTGCTTTATCTTAGAGATTAAAAATAAAAAAACTGAGGCACAGAGAAGGAATGTGCTTTGGCTAAGTGGTGGAGATGGGAATAAAAGCTACCCTCTTTCTTTTGTAAGCTCTTGCCACTATAAGATTTTGCCTATCAAAGGGGGGGAAAAAAAAACAACAACTCACAACCATATTTGGACATAAGATCCTGAGGCAAAACTGTTGAAGCCAGAAGAAACAAGTTCATTCTGCATGGAATTAGAATTATAAACTCTTGGAATCTCACAGATGGAAATAACCTTAGAGGTCATCTAGTCCAACCCTATGTCTGATGCACAAATTCTCTCTAAAACATTCCCGAGTGGTTTTCTATCCTTCGTTTGACCATCACAGAAGGATCATTTTTGGCGTTGTATCCCGTTCCATTTAAATCTTAATGTGCCCCTATGGTTGTCATATTATTGTTGTTAGGTCTAATAGGAAATTCTTCTTAATGAGATACAAAACTACTTGTAACTTTTACCCTTTGATTCTATTGTATGATTACTTTATTTTATCTTCTAACATCATATAGATAGATAGATAGATAGATAGATAGATAGATAGATAGATAGATAGATACATGTATATTTAGAGCAAGAAGACACTTTTTCCAGATTACATTTAAGATATATGGGGTACTATTATATAGAATTGTTCTTTAATAACAACAACAAAAATCAGAATTTATTAATCCAAAAATATATTATCTTTTATAAAGTAGTCACCTTGGAGGGTGCTATACTTATTCCAACAATGCTGCTGTTGTACATTACAAATAAGGATATTTCTTGGGAGCTTATCTTCAGTCTATAAAGAACTATTTTTTAAATCTTTTCATTTAATGTTGGGAAATATTTGTCTTTTGAGAGTTGTTTCGATTGTTGCAAATACCTAAAATATACTGACAGTCTGCCATATAAAATAGGTGATTATAATAGAAACCATTTTCAAGCAGAACAGTGTCATTATACTGGCAGCTTTTTCATATCATACCATTGGATTCAGAATCAAGACACCTGGTTCCAAGTCACAGCTCTGCCACATCCTAGGTCTAGTGTAATGAAGAAGTCACTGGATCACTTTCAGCCTTCTTTTCCTGATATGTAAGATTGAGAAAACAATACTTGTATTATCTACTTCAAGGTGCACCTATAAGAAAGTCCTTTTTAAATCTTAAAGGTCACAAGATTTTTAGCTGCTCTTACTATTTAAAAATGACCTTTGACTATGAAATGTTCATCATTGTTAGTTTAGAGAGGAGTCTAGATGCTGCAGGGGCATTGCCATTCACACAGAATAAAAGTGGAGAATTTCTCAAGAATTTCTCAATTTCTCATATCACTTTCATGATAGCAACATTCATGAGAATGGATAAGTTCAGATCCACTTGTTACAAAAAGAAAGCAAGGAAGGAAGGAAGAAATTGAGAGAGAAACACAAAGAAAGATAGAAAGAAAGCAAGGAACAGAAGGAAGGAGGGAAGGAAGGAAGGAAGGAAGGTAGGAAGGAAGGAAGGAAGAAAGGAAGGAGGGAAGGAAGGAAGGAAAGAAGGAAAGAAGGAAGGGATGGAGGGAGGGGGTAGAAAAGGAGGAAAGAAAGAAAGAAAGAAAGAAAGAAAGAAAGAAAGAAAGAAAAGAAGGAAGGACAAAAGAATGAAAGAAAGAAATAAAATCTTATTTCTTTACAGTCACACTTTATAATCTATAGAAAAGAAAACTGACTTTATCCTGGCATAGATGTTCAGGAATATATCTCTCCACATCCAAACCCACAGGCCTATATTGATGTCATCCAGCTGGGTAAGAATCCCCAACAAGATGATGGACACATGGTGACATTTTCTTACCATGTGCTTCTTATTCTTTTCATCCTCCTTCCATCTCTTGGGCAAATGTTTTCTTCAGAATTTCTCTTCCCTTATTTTTTTTTTCACAAAATGTTTCAAATAGTAAGAGGAAGACAATTTGAACTTTTAATTTGAGGATAGATGAAACAGCTATCAGGTAAAGATCAAGTATGGTTGTCTTCTCAGAACTGTCATGGATTTGCTTTTCTTATTGACAGCCGGTTCCTAAAATTTTAGGGTTTTGTGATGGTGGCTGTTTATATTGTTCCTAATATTCTTAAGTATACCTCGTGTCCTCCTCTTACTCCTCCCAATATCAGTACTTAATATAGCACTTTAAGGTTTGTGAAGCACTTTAAAAATATTATCTCATTTGATACAAGATCTCTGAAAGAGAGAGATGCTATTCTTATCCTCAGATTACAAATGAGGAAGCTGAAACAAATCAAAATTTACACAACTGCCCAAGGTCACATAGCTAGTAAGTGCCTGAAGCTGGAATTGAATTCAGGTCCTCCTGACTCTAGGTCTAGTACTCTACATCTACTTTGTCTCGTGGCTCAGTTTTCTCCCTCTAGCACCTCCACTTTTCCTGAAAGCCATAGGCAAAGAGATAATTTCTTCTCTCTGGATCTGTTTCATTTTTTTTTTAATGGAAGAATTGGATTAGTCTCCAAGTTTACCTCAAGCTCTGGTACTGCACTGACCAGTGAAGGCCCTGTCTAGAAAGCATGTGCAAGATAGTATTTGCTGAAACTACTTCACAGGTTCCCCTACAAGGGCACAAAATCATGGATTGTCCTGGTGAGGGGAAAAGGGATCCAACCTCTGGCTCTCCAGAGAACAAAGAAATATTCTTGAACCTTTTGACCAGCAGGAAAGAAAAAAGAGAGCAATTTGGCCATTTAGGCCTTTTGTCAATGTAATCAATTATGGCACCTGCTAATTAATAGGTTTTACTTCACTATCCAATAGACAAACAGGAGCAGTCACAGATTACTTGTGCCTACTCTGATGTGGGGAGCTGATTATGGGTATATGAGATAGTTGAATCTGCTGGTAAGCTCACTGTGAAAGATGGTATCATAGTAAAGGAAAAGAAGACTCAGGACAAAGTCTTAAGGGATGTTTGAAGTTAGCGAGCTGGGAGCTAGCGAGTTATGGTTAGTGAGTTAGGAGAAAGATGGTGCAGATCCAGGAAAGCATAATGAAAAAGAATGATTAGCCAAGTAGGATAATCAATAAGAGATTTTGCTATCCTGAAAGCCAAAACGAAGTCAGTATATCCAGGAGAGAGTGAACTATTCAAAAGTATCACAATATTCAGAAATCAAGAAAGATGAGGATTGGGGGGGGGAAGGTATTATATTTAACAAATAAGAGATAATAGTTCAACTCAGAGAGAAAAGTTTCAATAAATTAATATCATTGAATGATTGGTAAATGATCAAGTAGTAAGACATGAAACATATATATATATATATATTGCCTGTTTAGGTATTTGCTTCTGAAAGGGAGATTATCTTAGGTGATGATAGGGTCCAACAAAACCTTTTTCTTTGTTTTCTTTCTTTCTTTCTTTCTTTCTTTCTTTCTTTCTTTCTTTCTTT
>NW_020954642.1:13819738-13822289 GCF_900497805.2 Vombatus ursinus
CTTTCTTTCTTTCTTTCTTTCTTTCTTTCTTTCTTTCTTTCTTTCTTCCTTCCTTCCTTCCTTCCTTCCTTCCTTCCTTTCTTTCTTTCTTCCTTCCTTCCTTTCTGTTTTTTTTTTTTGATGAAGAAAACCTGGATATGAATGTAGATAGCCGGAAAAGAACCATTAGATGAGGAAAGATTGAAGATGACAGAAAGGAGAGGACAGGTGACTAAAGCTCTCAAGTGGAAAAGAGAGATGAGATTGAGAAGGGCCATATCTTTATCACAGACTAGATCAAAGGTGAAAAGAAAGGGGGATGATGTAAAGCATTTTGAGAGCATAGAGCAGGAGGAAGGGGGTAATGATGGAACTGGTCATTGCTGAAGCAGAGGACCACTGCTAAGAATAGATCCCTATTTGGCATAGAGCCTCATGGGGAAGGAATATCTCCTTCTGAACCTTCATACCACTCTGTTTCTATTATGAAGGATGCAGAAGTGTATCCTGACAGCAATCATTTTTGAGGGTGGGATTTATTTCAGCAAGGGCACATGCATGCCCTTAAATGATGTCGTTGGTGAATTGGGTCAAAGACGTGATTATTCCACCTTATTTTGAGTTCTGAGTCTCAACTCCAGTTACTTACTATGTGACTTCATTGCTCAGAGCACTAGAGATTTTTTTTTTATCTATTCTGCAAATGTCTAGTACATACCTATTTATTTACATGTTTTCTCCCCATTAGAATATATGCTCCTTGGTAGAACATATGCTGCTTGATGGCAGGGACAATTTTTGCATTTTTGTTTTTCTTTGTATCTCAGCACTTATCAGAGAGCTCGGCACATAATAAGCCCTTAATAAGTGCTTATTGACTGACTGACTCCTTGGGACAATGGGATGATGATATTTTACTTCCGTCACAGGTATATTGCAAGGAAAGACCTTTGTAAAACATAAAGAACTCAAGAAATATGAGTTATTTTCATTTTGGAAGTCATATTTTTCTCCCAAGATGATTTCTGGACTCCCAGTCAGGGAAGGTGATAATATTGTTAAGTGCCTCATATGACAGAGTTAGGAAGACAGAGACCCAGACTAAAGACGTCAGCAATCAGTTTCAATTGTATAAGGAAAGAACACCTCCATTGTCACTGTTTCTAATTAACAGAGTGATACATGGCACTGTGTAGTACAAATAGCAGATGGTTGTAGGAAAAGCATAAAATAAACGTCAGTTGCACAAAAGCTGACATGAAATAATTCTAATCACACCACAGACTTTGGAATGTGGTGTCTTTTCCACTTGGTAGTTAAACTATTGTGAAACATATATTCCAGGAAAAGAGAGAACAGAAAAAAAGAAAGTTTGCAAAACTACCATGACACTCGGATGTTTCAGCAATGGATGTCAGAGAATTTAGTCAGTATTCTTTTTTTCGGTAAACTGCCCCCAAATTTAAAATGTTTTCATGTGTTTTTCATCTCCTCATGAGACAGCATGGTTCCTCACCCCTGGAAGTCCATAAAGACTTAGTATTTGAGTCAAGAAAACCTGTATTAAAGTCCCACCCCATACATGTAATGACTGTGTGACCCTGGGAAAGTAATTTAACTTCTCATTGCTTTCCCTAGAATCTAGCCAGACAGAGAGAAAGACAGATACATAGATATATAAAATATGTCACTTACTATGTGCTAGGCACTGTGCTAAAGCCTGGGGAAATAAGTACAAACAAACTAGACAGTTTCTACTCTTAAAGGGAGGGAAGTAAATAAATATTTATTAAGTGCCTACTCCTCACAACACCCCTGGAAGATAGGTGCTATTATTATTCCCATTTTACAGATGAGAAAAGTGAGTTAGAGTTTAAATGACTTGCCCAGAGTCACACCAGTAAAAGGGGTCTGAGGCTGCATTCTCCTGACTCCAGGTCTACGGCTCTATCCACTGTGCTACCTTGCCATAGGTTTACATTCTAATGGCATAAGAGAACTCAGAAAACGTAGTTGGAAAAGATACAAGTGTGGGTGTGGGCACCCTGAACAAGGTAGAAAAGCATAAAGAATCAGGAATATAGGGAACTCCCTGAGATTATTGTTGCTGTTGCTGTTGTTTGTCATTGGTTCTCAAAAAGGACCACGGAATCAGAGAAGGTGCCAACCTGAATGGCAAAGGTGGGTGGTTTTAGTTTGTTTTGTTTTTAATCTAGTGTTTTCTTGTGTCAATGAAATCAGAGGTCCAGGCCCTATCTGAAATCCACAATATATCTAGTGTTCTCAAACTTGTTGTGGGGTTCATGAGACAGTCTCAGAAAAGTACTACCTTGGAATTGCTAATTCTTCACCACAAACTACTGTGGTAAAGAAGACCTTATCATGGAACATGCTGTATTATCCAGTGACAGAGAAAGAATAAGCTGAGCACAGCTGACAGAAATCTTGGGGAAGGGAAATCTCGCACACCTCACACAGCTCCCCTGGCCTTCTTCCCAGAGATCAATCTACCAGGAAAGATGCATACACACACACACACACACACACACACACACACACACACACACACACA
>NW_020954642.1:13822299-13825675 GCF_900497805.2 Vombatus ursinus
ACACACACACACACACACACACACACACACACACACACACACACACATTCTTCCCAAACCCAGGAGGTTTCTGTAAGTCTGAAACACTCTCCCCCAAAAGGCCAACCTGCCAAATTGTGGTCATTCTAATAATATGGTCATCAGGCATTATTTTTTATTTAAGTTAAAGTTCCCTGTTACATGCTGCTCCCATGCAATCAAAACAGCTGAGCAAAACATCTAGGACTGGGCTTCACCACTTTCATATGTCATGATGCTGACTTATCTAATTGGTACAAATCCTACCACTACTCCCTATCAGTGGCACTTGCAATTGAAGCTCTCACTATCTCTTTGTCAGTTTATTTACAAAAGGTATTTCATTTTGCAAAGTACAATTATTTAACTCCACTTTTCATCTGCTGCTCCGCCTGGTTTCAGTTCCTCAGGATAAGCTCATCCCTTCTAATCTCACCACCAGGGAGCTAACTCAAATCTCAAGGGACACCCCCTCCCCAGCCTTTTCTTCCCTTTGACTGGAGGGCAAAAGACCCAACTCCTCCCAATGCCTTCCTTTATATAGAACAGAAATTGGACTCTAAACAAAACACCCTTTGGTGTCTTCCTCCACCCTGCTTTCCTGTCTCCTTTTGTGTGTCTCTCCCCTACTTTAGATTGTAATCTTCTTGAAGGCAGGGATTGTCTTTCTTTTTATTATTTGTATCCCCAGAATTTAGCACAATACCTGTCACATAGTAGGAACTTAAGAAATGTTTATTGGATTGGATTGGATTGGATTTAAATAACAATTCACATTTCTTTAGCACTTTAAGATTGACAAATCATTTTCTTCACAGGAAAATTAGGAAGGAGAGACTGCAAATGTTATTGTTCCAGTTTTGAAGTTGAGGAATCTCAGGCTCATGAGTGAAATGAAGTGTTGGGGGCAGGGCAGCGATCCTCACACAGCTAGCAAGATGTTCCTTGCACAGCCTCAACAATTATTCAGCACAAACTATTGAAAATTCTTTAATATTATGTTTTAGAGCACTGCTAGAGGATGATTTTGACTTGCAAAACTTTCTAGTGTTGGTAACTTCAATCCTCAAACAGATTCACAAGAATACAAAAGATGGTCTTTAATCTAATGCAAAATGTCTCATATTATAATACATTTGAAATGAAACCAGCATGACCCACTTCTTTCAGCAAATGTGGTGCTGTGTCAGGTTTCCTAATCCATTTGAAGGCACAGCTATGTGATTTTTGCTCCTAGGAAACTTTCCACACTTCCAAAGACTTCTCTTGTCCTGCCAGTTAAAACAGTGGAAATTGAACATTATAACAATGTTTGAAAAAGCAACAAAAATAAAAGAATTTTAAATGCATAAAATTTATCGTAGGATCCAGGGGATTAAAACAAAAAAGTTAACAAGTCCCTGAAGGAAACTGGTTCATAAGTGGGCCTAAGTTCTCTGAATGATGATCACCATCTAGTCTTAATGTGTTGTTCCATCATTTTCAATTGTGTCTGACTTTTTGTGACCCTGTGTAAGGTTTTCTTGGCAATGCTACTAGGATGGTTTGCCATTTCCTTCTCCAGCTCATTTTACAGATGAGGAAACTAAGGCAAACTGGATCAAGTGACTTGCCAAGGGTTACACGGTTAGGAAGTATCTGAGGCCAGATTTGAACTCAGGAAGATGAGTTCAGGTCCAACACCCTAGCCACTGCTCTGCCTAGCTGCCACATGTAAATTTATCCACAATCAGCTCTTTAATCTGGAATGACAGGCATCAAGCCGTCACCTAGTCTGAGCTAACCAATGTGGGTGGGTGTGCTTCAAATCAGGGTCAAGGGAGCAGAGGATCAGGCAAACAACTCCTGGCACAGAAATGCCAGCTGTGCTCTAACCCAGGCTTATTCCCTTATTTCCTCTTCTTGCGCTCTTCAAATAGTCTGGTTACAGACTTATGGTGGCCTTCTTTACACCTCTGTTACTTATGCAGACAGATTTTGAGCTGGTTTAATTGAGCTTTGAGTACGAAGGCCTTTGGCTTAACATTAAGGGTCCTCAGACCAGGAGAGTCATTGGTCCAACTGCTCCATCTAAAGGGTGCTGATTGATGCATTTCAGCTCTAAAAATTATTAATTGTGTGACCCATGGCAAGTCATGTAATCTCTCTGAACTTTGGATTCTTAATCTGCAAAATGGTGATGGCAATATTTATACTACCTATATCACAGGTTTGTTTAGAGGGAAGCATTTTATGAACCATAAAACATTATAGTAAGATGAGCTATGATTATTATTCATGTAAACCTGCAGCAGGAAATCTTTGCCTGGGGGGCGAGGTCTATGAACATTTAAAATATTTTGGTAACTGTATCTCAATATAATTGTTTCCTTTTGTGATCACGTGCACTTTATTTTATGCTTTTAAAAACATTATCCTAAGAAGAGGTCCATATATTTCACCAAGCTGCCAGTGGAGTCCAAGACACAAGAATAGAAGAAGGGGTTTAATTAAATGTCCAATAACCTGTGATTGACACTATTACATTCAGCATCTTTTTCAAAAATTTGAATGAAAGAATCCTTATCAAATAATGGATGATAAAGATCTAAGAAGGAAACCTACAGGAAAAAAGATTGACATTCAAAAAAAATCACGAAGTGAACTTGGGCAAAGAACATTACATTTATCCCTATTAAATTATTTTCAAATCCTACACTTGGGGTCAGAACATAAGCTGCACAAGAGCAGGGTAGAGGAGACTTAGTTAGACTTGGCCAGTTCATGTGTAAAAGATCTAGTTTCAGAATACTATAAGGTCAGTATGAGTCAACAGTATGGCAAGGCAGCCAAAATACACTTTTTTAATGCATTAATGGATTTTTGGAGAACAGCAAAATTTGTTTTAGGTGGAATACAGTACTAAAAGGATCACAGTTGTTTTTCATTTTGTTTTTTGTTTGTTAGAAAAATAATATAAGTAAAAAGGCAGCAATGGTCCCCCTTCTTGTTTCACCTAACTTTGGTACTCATCCTTATTTTCATTTGAATGTTACTCAAAGGGAGCACGATGGTTCTCATTGTACCTACCAATCTCCCAAACAGCTTTTTTTGGAGTCTTAAGGATCAGAATTCCTGAAACTGCTTTTTGGGATAGAAGTTCACAAATAGGAATTAAAGGAGAAATACTTGTTGATAATAAGATGGATGGTAGTTTGGGAACAGAGACCTTGAGTCATCCCGAGAAAACAATAAGAAGAAAGAAAGAATATACTTGATTTTAGTCTGCAACATTCTTTCTTCTTTCCTTCCTTCCTTCCTTTTTCTTTCTTTTTCTTTCTTTCTTTCTTTCTTTCTTTCTTTCTTTCTTTCTTTCTTT